>NC_045600.1:77938343-78238343 GCF_009762305.2 Zalophus californianus | reverse complement strand
ATTTTCATCAGATCTTCTCCAGAGGAAATGTTTAAAGAAGTTGTTCAGGCAGAAGGAATATAATATAGGACAGAAAGTTAGATATACACAAATAAATGTAGAATGCAGAAATAGAATAAGGTAAGATATCTGTTTTCCTAGTCTTATTTTTAATTTCTACAAAAGTTAAATGACTCTTAAAATCAATACTAATGACAATGTTTTATGTGTTTATAACATATGTAAAAATAAAATGAGTAACAAAGAAATGCACAAAGAACAGGAGGGAGGAATTGGGAAAATACTATTATGAGGATCTAGAAATAAACATGAGGCAGTAAAAAATTATTTAAAGATGGACTTACATAATTTAGGATTCATACTGCAAATCTATTGAAACCATTAAAATTTGTAAAAGATGTCCAAAGAGTAAATAATTAGGGGAGATAAAATGGAATTATAAAAATGTTCACATAAAACATAGGATACAGAAAACAAGGAGAAAAGAAACAAAGAACTAATAAAACAAAATAGTAAAAGGTTAACAAAATGGTAGATTTTAATTCAACCATATCAATAATCACTTTACATTTGAGTGATCTAAACATACCCATTAAATAATAGATTGTTGGATGAAAAAGTAAGACCAACTATAAGCTATCTCAAAGCAACCCACTTTAAGTATACAGACACAGATTCATTTAAGTAAAAGGATGGAGAAAAGTATAGCATGCAAACACTAATCAAGGGAAAGCTGGAATAACTATATAAATTTTAGATAAAACAGACTAAAGGAAAATTAAAATATTGAGAATTGAAGGAAAATGAAAATACATTATGTCAAAGTCTGTGGGATGCAGCTAACAGTGTTTTGAGGAAAATTTATAGCATTATATGCTCGTATAAGAAAAGAATTAAGATCTAAAATGAACAACTAATCTTCCAACTTCAGAAGCTAGAGAAAGAACAGCAAACTAAACCTATAGAAAACAGAAGAAAGGGGGGACATAGAATTGCATACCACTTTATTTAAATGTTTTTAAAAATCAACTAGGAGGGCACCTGGGTGGCTCAGTCGGTTAAGTGTCTGCCTTCAGCTCAGGTCATGATCCCCGCATCCTGGGATTGAGCCCCATATCGGGCTCCCTGCTCAGTGGGAAGTCTGCTTCTCCCTCTCCCACTCCCCCTGCTTGTGTTCCCTCTCTCTCTGTGTCTCTCTGTCTCATATAAATAAACAAAATCTTAAAAAAATAAAAAAAATAAAAATCAACTAGGATGTTGAAGGATTCAGGATGGTATGCAGATGGTAACGAATGAATCTAACTTTATTACAAATATCTATGACACAAACTCACTGAAGGGAGTGATGGGGCAAGAATGAACTAATCTAAGTAACTTTAGAAAATGCTGATTCTACTTGACATTGGAAAAACAAAAAGAATGGCACATAAACACTGTACTTTAAATAGCACGTGTTTTTCTCACAAGGCAATGAGTTAGCAATTCTGCAGCTATACATATGAGAGATTTGAAAAAATAAGTAAATAAATCGATGATAATGGGAGACAAATTTCTTGTAAGAGAAAGAGAATACAAATAAATAAGTGGAGAGGGCAAATTTGAATGAACACTGTTATGCTGGATTAGAGTCATAGATGTCAACATAAAGTCATATTTATTTTAACATACTGATGGATGGAGGATGGATGGATGGATGATAGGTAGAAAAATGACAGATGATATTAGATATCATCTAGATAGATAGATAGATGATAGATAGATAGATAGATAGATAGATAGATAGATAGATAGATAATAGATAGATGATAGATATGGGTGAATGTATGTAAATTTATATGAAATATTTTCTAACATTGCCTACTGAGAGGTATAGATGCAGTGACACCAGTAGCAATGAGCAAACCCAGCACCCAGATCTTGTTTTCTAAATATCACTCTCCAATCAGAGGATCCATTTCTCCTTGGAGAAAGGCTGATTCTAGAACCGGGGCAGAGAAAATACAAGACGGACCTGTGTAGCATCTTATACTGCCAAATAAGGAAGTGCTCAAAAATTTAAAAATAAAAAAGGATGGAAGCATGTCAAAGGATGTAGGAGCCAGGGTTCCTGGGTGACTTAGTTGGTTAAGTGTCCGACTCTTGATTTCAGCTTAGGTCATACCTCAGGGTCATGGGACTGAGCCCTGTATCAGGCTCTGGGCTCAGTGCAGAGTCTGCTTGAGATTCTCTCTCCCTTTCTCTCTACCCCTCCCCCCCCAAATAAATAAATAAATAAAATCTTAAAAAAAAAATAGGATGTAGGAGCCAACCTAAAAGAGCTTCCATTGGTCAAAGCTATCATTTGAGCATCAAAATAAATAACTATAGTATTGAGTTATAACCAAAAAGTAAATGAATACCCTTGAATCAGTACTGATATAAATACATGATTAAATGAATAGATAAATAAATTAAAAGTGACATCTTTATAGAAGAAATTTAAATAATATATGTAGATAGTCTTCCTCCAAGAGGTAGAATTTAGTTTCTCTCCTCTTGAGAGTAAGTTGCACTCATCACTGCCAATGATTTGAGTATAGAAAAGGAAAAATAGTAGTTTGCCCTTAAACAACACAAGGCTTAGTGGTGCTGACCCCTTCTACACAGTCAAAAATCTGGATATAACTTTCAACTCCCCAGAACTTAACTACTAATAGCCTACTACTGACCAGAAATCTTACTCATAACATAAACAATTAACATGTATTTTATGTTATGTATATTCTATACTGTATTCTTACAATAAAGTAAGCTACAGAAAAGAAAATGTTATTAAGAAAATCGTAAGGAGGGGCACCTGGGTGGCTCAGTCAGTTAAGCATCTGCCTTTGGCTCAGGTCATGATCCCAGGGTCCTGAGATCGACCATGTTGGGCTTCCTGCTCAGCAGGAAGCTTCTCCCTCTCCCTCTGCCTGCCACTCCCCACCCCCGCCCCCGGCACCTTGGGCTTGCTCTCTTGCTCTCTCTCAAATAAATAAATAAAATCTTTAAAGAAATAAAAAGAAAATCTTAAGGAAAAGTAAATACATTTATAGTACTCTACCATATTCATTGGAAAAAAATCCATGTATAAGTAGACCCACGCAGTTCAAATCCATGTTGTTCAAGGGTCAGCTGTAGTTTTACACCAGAGAAACCTATCACACACGACCTTAGCCAGGTGATCAGGTTAATATCACCATTGGTAAGTCATGTTGATAACACGTACTCCCTGATATGATGAGGAAAGCACTTCACTTCTGTGATATTCTTCCAAAAGAACCATAACCCCAGTCTAATCACACACACACACACACACACACACACAGAGAGAGACAAATTCAAATTGGGGGATATTTTACAAAATAAATATCTGACAGTATCCCCCAAACTGTCAGTGTCATGAAAAATAAGATTTGAGAAACTGCCATGAGGATCAAATAAAGAGACATGAGGATTAAATGCACCATAATACACTGGATTTGATGCTAGAATAGAAAAAGGAATGGCAAATTCTGAATAAAGTCTACTAATTATACCAAACCTATGTACCTTTCTTAATTTTGACAAATGTATCATGATTATATAAAAAGTTAGCATTCGGGGGTAATGGATGGAGCATACACAGGAAATCTCTGTATTATCTTTGCAACTTTTCTGTAAATCTAAAATTATTCCAAAATAAAAAGTTTTAAAAGCTATCTGCCAAGCATAACTCTATAATCTCTTAATAGAGTTTTATAATAAAAATGCTAAAATGGCATCAACAAACACAGAAAGTAGCACAAAAGAAACATTACTTTTTTAATAGAATGTCCATATTTTAAAGTTACTTTGATACCTATAGAAGTGTTGTAGGTAGTGTGTTGTTTAAAGCTATAGTTTTTTTTTAATGCATAGTTTAGTCACAGTGATGAGTTCCTTAAAGCCTACATAATGAGGGAAATTTTAAAAAAAAAAAAAAAAACCTTGCTGTGATTGCATGCAGTGATAGAGATGCCTTTAAGAATATTTCACAGATGCTTCAAATCATTCATTTCTCATAAACATATGGGGTCTATTCTTCTGTCACTGTGCGTAATTCCTATTGACACTAATGGGAACTATGCATGCATATCTCTATAATTTGGCCTCAAACAAACTGAAAATCATCACTATTGAGATGAGAACCAAAGCAACTAAACAAAGAGAACAATTGACTCCTTAAAACTCAGATTCTAGAATCTCTTGTTACAAGAAATTCCAGTCATGGAGAATTAATCTGTAGTGATTCCAACACAATAAACTATAATAAGTCAAAATATGATACTTACAGATATTATTTTAGGGCATGGTATCTTTCTGAAGATAAAATTACCTTTTTTCAACTGTAATGCAGAAATAGCTAAACATTTCATAATACAACTGAACAAAAATTCCAATGTTACAAAAATAGCTATCAGTTTCTAGGTGCTAACACTCCGTGTCATACATTTTAAGGACTTTTATTCAGATCTCTATAAGTTGACTGCTCGTTTGTTCACATCTCCCTTTACAAGATTATATCCCTATTTTTAAACCTCAAGTTAAATGGAGAATTTTTTTTCCTATTTAAACTTTAAGATTATAATATGTGTCCACCAAGAAGGAGAGTCTCAAATTAAGGAGATTTGTTCACTGTTCCATTGTCCCATTTCCACATCAGAAAACATAACAAAGTTCTTAGTTGTGTATCTCAGCAGTGTCACTTTGGCCAGATGCCAAGATGTAGGAGGTTGCCTCAGATCTCAGTGGGAGGCAGCCATTATGTGTTTAGGGGAAGCCATTTGAAGCTGGCAGGTGAGCCAATTCTATCACTAAGGAGAAAGTACTGCTAGTAAAGTCACCTTGTGACAAGTGTCTCCCTGCTGTGGGTTAACTTCCAGAAAGAAGGTTTGGAGAACACATAACAGTTCACAACAAGGAAATCAAACAAAATAAATTGGGCATAATTTGACACTGTTAAAATAAGAAGTGTCACTGGCACTGCTATGAAGTAGGAGTTATGAAGAGCTTCTGCCAAGATTAAACATTTAGTTAGACAATAAAATAGCTTGCTGGTCAAGCCAAAGACATTATTCTTAATGCTTAAACTGATGGAGACTAGTGAATAAGTCTTTTTGACAAGCGGGGCTGCCAAAGAGTAGCAACTAGGTCTTAAGAGGCATGCGTGTGTTCATGCAGTTGATAAGCCCAAGCGGAGAGAAATAGCAATATCATAAAAAATAAAAAGTAGAATATGATGGGTTTTTAAAGAAATTTCCAACAATTATAGAGAACTGACCAGAAAAGATATTGTGTAGAAACAGTTTTCTTTTCCAAATCCACTTGGCTCTTAGTAAACTGAACAGAAATATTTACACATTATAGTTTTCTCATACCAAAATACTGTCATTCAATTTTCAAACAAACGTTTCTTCAGTAGATTCCCAAATGGTTTAAACTATATGTAAGAAATGCCCAGTGGAAAGAAGATGGAAGCCATATGAAACAGTTCAAACAGAAATATTGGCAAAAGTTAGCAAAAAAAAAAAACCCCAAAAAAAAAACATATCCATAAAGTAACCAGAGAATCTCCAGTGCTTCATTCCACCTTTGGGCATCCCTCTCTGACTTCACAACCAAAAAAGTCCATGCATACTTTTATTTGTGGGTGGCCGCTGCTCTCACTCAGTGAACACCCACTTAAGATGAAGCTCTATTTCTCATTTCTTATCCTTATTTATTAAATGCTAGTTGCTTCTAAACTGCTATTAAAATGAAAACAATTTCGTTCAACGAAATCACACTAAGGTATGAATCACTAGCCTCATAAGTTGTTGGCCCTCTAAGGCAGTGTTTCTCAAAGTCTGATTCCTGGATCCCACACCATGCTAAACATTTACATTTCTGGGCCCATTATTGAATCAAAAGTGCTGCGTATTAAAACCATTTCCCAGGCAACTGTTATGGCAGTGATGTGAGGAATCACTGTTATGGCAGTGATGTGAGGAATCACTGTTAAAGAAAGCATTGATAATTCAAAAGACTGGACTGGAACTGCAAAAACAGCAAGGTCGGGGAGGGTTATTTCCTGAAAGGAAACTTTTCAAATCATACCAGAAGTCACTGTTTTGGGTGTGGCCTTGAATCTGGGTGAGATTGGCAACATTATTAATAAGCTACTGCTGGTTTAACTCCTTCAGCACAGAGTGCAACACTGACATTCAGACACATATGAGCGCAATAAAACCATAGTCTTTTGCCACATAATGATGCCATAAGGTACAAAGGAAATAACTCTTATTTTCTTTGATATGTGAGGAAAAAGCAAATAAGAGCAAAGAATATCGTATAATTTCAATCATTAATATAAGAACTCTTAGATTATGATTTGACCAGCTGAGAATATGTTTCCTCAAATATATCTTAAGTCCTCCTTACCTCCATGCATTTGTCCAAGCTGTCCCCTTCTCTGCCTCAATAAATCCTATCAGTTTAGGACTTGAATGCCTTCTTGAATGCCTTCTCCCTCCCTTGAATCTCCAGCTTAAATTCATCTTGCAAATTCTCATGGTATTTGATCATTACGATGAAGTCATGTAGTACCTTCTAATTATATTCATATTATACATTGCACATGTGTACAGATACATATATAGCACATGCATATCTTTGATTCTTGAATCAACTGCTGAAGTAGAGTATCCTTCCTATGCTAGATGTGACACTAAAATGAAGCAGATTCTAAAACATGCTTCTGGGAGGAGTAGCAGGAGGAGGCAGGGAAGGAGGGAAGGAGCAACCTCACCAGTCACAGAGGCAGGAAGGAATTTTACAACTTTGCTAAGGCAACCTTTGTTCTACATAGACCACCTACTAAATGAAGAAGGTGGACTTCTACAGGCTTCTTCCTTTCATCTTTTAGGAATTAAACTACACAGCCCACATTCACCTTTTGTCTGAATTAAATAGTTTATTGTACGTTGAGTATTTCTTAATCCAAACCAGATCTTTCTATCTAATTTCATACCCATGTATACAACTGTTCATTCCTGCCAAAAGAATATGAAACTCAAAACTCCTTCAATAATATTTAGTGAGCACCTACTCCATGCTAGGCCCTCTTCTGTATGTTGAGGATAGAGCAGCAATGAAACAAAGTGAGCTGCTGCAACCATGCAAGTTATATAGATATCTGATAAAATTCACATAGTGATAAATGTGATGAAGAATGAATTAGAACAAGAGAATTGAGACGACGGGACAAAGAAGGGTTCACTAATTTTGCTCATCAGAGAACACCTCTCCAAAGCTTGACTTTTGAGCTGAGGCTTGAGTAGAGGACACAAGCCATGTGGGCTCTGGGGTGGGGGGAGACATTTCTGACAGGGAACAAGTACAAAAATCTTGAGGTGTGGCATCCATGTTCAACAAACAGCAGGAAGGTCAATGTAGTCGAAACAGATCAGTAAGGAGAAATAGCGAGGTGTCCACAAGATCGTGGGCAGGTTTAGGAGCCACATTCAGGGCTTTGGGGCTTATTCTTTAATAGGAAGACACTGGAGGCTTTTAGCCAGGGAGTGACATGATTTGGTTTATGATTTATGATTCAAAAGATGTAATGTGCCCACTGCAGGCATGGGATAAGAAGAGAAGTGGGGAAACTATTCTGGAGACTATTGCAGTGATCCAGAGGAGAAATTACTTGGGCAGAGCTTTAGCAGCCAGTGGTCAGATTCAGGATATAATTTGAACATAAAGCCAATGGAATTTGCTGAGAGATTGGATGTAATACGGTGTAAGAGATATCTAGGAGCAAGGTGAAAAGTGGTGCCATTTCATGTGACAGAGAACACTAGAGGAAGAACAAATTGGTGAGCAGGTGGTTAAAAGCAGTTCTATTTTAAACACGTAAAATGTGATGCTAAATATCCAGGTGCAATATTAGACAAGCAGTTAGATATGAATCTAGAATTTAGGGGAAAGGTGAGAGCTAAAGAAACAAATGTAGTAATCACATGAACATACGTGGTATTGACCATCATGTAATTTGAAGAGATGTCTTAGGAAGTGAGAATTTCTAGAAAAAGAAAGAGCCAAGGAAAGAGCTAAGGGAGTAACCCTTATCACTCCCACACACAATCCACTTCTTGTTCTGTATCTGCAGTTTATCCTTTAAGATTCAATTTAGGGCGCCTGGGTGGCTCAGTCGTTAAGTGGCTGCTTTCGGCTCAGGTCATGATCCCAGAGTCCTGGGATTGAGTCCCACATCGGGCTCCCTGCTCAGCAGGAAGCGTGCTTCTCCCTTCCACTCCCCCTGCTTGTGTTCCTGCTCTCGCCGTCTCTGTCCCTTCAAATAAATAAATAAAATCTTTAAAAAAAAAATCTTAAGATTCAATTTAAATTGTAGCTTTTCTATCAGGCCCTCCCTACTTACCTGCTCCATAGCACCCATAGCAATAGCTCAAAAGGCACAGTATTGGTTTTTCTTAACATGCCAATAGACCAAAAGCTTCTTGAGGCTAAGACTGTCTTAATTAGCTTTGCATCCTCAATATTTTCTGTAGCCACTGAAATATAAAACACAACCATTAATTTTGTTGACCAAAATTAATGAATGAACATTTATTAGTCCATCAGTTAAAATACTATTTAAAATTTCATTGAATAGAATTGGTTGTCAGTTTTCGTTTAGCTTTGTTCAATGACAAGCCAAGAGGTTTTTTGCATATTATGAACCTAAAGATTAGTAATATCCCAGGGAGGTACATACAATTAAAAAAAATAATAAAGCACTAATCCCCTAGAGGAAGAATTAAAAATAAATCTGCTATAAAGATGTCCTATCAGAAATCTAAAACAAATTTGGCTAAATTTCTTGACAAGAATCCTAAGCACATTGAGGGGTTGAAATTGTAGGCAATGAGAGAAAAAAAAATTTAAGACCACTTCTTGAACCACTTTAAAAAATTGAAAATAATGTGATCTGTATTTTCTCTTCTTTTGTGTCTAGCTCTTGTTTCTCTGATGTCAAAATAGTCTGCTCTATGTTGAACTATTGTGGGAACAAAGAAATTCTGTAGAATTGTCTATTATTTGGGATAAGCTATAAATGTTATAATTTGGCCAAAGCCTTCCCTAAAATTAATATATTTTATCCTAGGGGGGGGGGTTTTTTTTTTTAAAGGGGGGACGTAATCTAAAACAGAGATTGTTAGTACAATTTATATAATACTTGAAAACTACTGTTAAAAAAAACACTTTTAATGTCCTTAAAAAAACTCTACTTTTTAAAAAAGGGACAAAAATCCCTGAATTTATATCTGATATACTAAAAGTGACAATATTTTTCCAAGGACATTTTCTTTTACACATGAGCACATTCATTCAGATTTATTCCTAGATTCTATCATCCTCTTGGAAAGTTTTGGAAGGAAGTTATATTAGACTATTTTTTTGTTTAATTTGGTTCGGGATCAGGGAAAATGAAAGACCATGATGGTTATTTCACTTATCTTGGCAAACCTCCTCACCTACCCTTCACCCCAATTAACTCACTCAGTTCACATTTTTCATCCTTCTACATTTCCAAACTTTGGGCAAAAAAGGAAAGAGAAATAAATAAGAAAACACATAAGTAAGAGTAGAAGTGTGTGTGCTTAAAGCCCAAGATCAGATAGAAGGAAAATGGGAGAATAATCTGTTGCTTCCCCATCCAAGGAATGGGCTTGAACGCTTTATTTGAAGCCTTGAGGAAGTTATTAAGAATACAAAGATAAGTAATGGAATGTCTTCAGACAATGTAATGATTAAATTTTAAGAGGTAGATATAAACAGACAGTGGTAACTTTATAAATGAAACATAAGATAATTGTAGTTCAATTATTGCCAACAATTACAAAAACAGAAATAGATTAAAAGGTCTACTGCTTCCTTATTAAACCCCTTCCTCCACTTGCCTTCTTGTACTCATCCTTTGATGCCCCAAAGCTACTGTTGTTCCCATCCTGAGCCCCATTTCCTATATCAAACTTAAATAACGTCAGGGTGGAGGGAGAAGTAAGTCATAAGTATCTCCCTTGGACCATGTGATTCCTTCACAGGGCCAATGCTTTAAATCTGTTTATCCCAAAAAAACTAGTACTGTATCTTGTGATTTTTGTAGGTATTCCTTAAATGATAGTGCCATAGTCAAAGGCTAGAAAATACCAAAGCCAACAAAAGTTAAATAGGTTGGCTTATTATATAATATAAATTAATTTTAATAATATCTAAGATGTTTCAAGCATTTCCTATGCACTTGGAACCTTGCTAAAAACTTTACGGAATGCATTATTTAATCTTCACAGCAAGCCAGAGGAAGATACTATATTCCTCCCTATATGGTAGTTGAGCAAACCAAGGGTAGGGTTGTCTTAATCATTATTTTGATAGTGTAAATAACTTGCCTAGTTTTTGGCAGGGCTGAGATTCAAACTAAGACCATTTAGGTCCAAAGCCAAGCTGCACCTTTCACCAGTTTGATATATAGTCTCCCTGCAGGATTTTATCAGAGCATTTAATAGGCTAATGTGATTGTGAATCTCCAAGAGGGAAATGCAATAAACAGCATTTCCCACTTATTTGATTATAACCCCCCTTTTCCTCATAGAATCCTGAGCCACCTGCAGAACACTCTTTCCTGTTCTCTCCCTTAGGTGAAGATAGGATATCCTTTTTCTCTCTCCCTCTCCTCCTCTTTGTTCTACTCACTTCAGGACAGACCCTATGGTTGTACATTTTATACTCCTTTAGGACATCATTCCCAATTAAAGGAAGCCCTATCCCTCACCAAAGTCAAAATATCCACATTTGTTTATATCCTAGTCCTCGGATAGTAACATCTTGTGCCTCTGAATCTTTCTTGGAATAACAATCACTGTTCATGAAGCTTTTATTATTTTTCTGCAAACTGGGGGCCCAAAAGAAGCCAAGGACTGCACCTTTCATCATTTGTTAACCTTTTCCAGTGTCTATGTCAAATCTTCTACTGGGGCCAGATGCTGTCTCTTAGTACATTTCACGTTTACCAGTGCATTGCAAACAGTAGGTATTCAAGAGTAATTATGGTTTATAAACTCTTGGGTCCTTTACAGCTCTAGGAATCTATGTTCATATTGGAAATGTAATTATTCTTCACGCATTCCATACCAAATACATCAGGTGTGTAGTTATGTTTTAATCGGCCAGGCTCTCCAAATACAAAAGGAAGCAAGAGAAAGCTTTCTGGTAGTTAATTGTGATCGTGTTTGAAACCTAGAAGTTCTATTGAAAATTGCTATTCCCTTTCCCTTTATTTCCTACAATTTATTGAAACATAACACACATGGGTATTTATGTACTTCTCACATGAAGTTTTAGTGCAAGGATGTAGGTTTGTTTTCTACATTTGTCAGCCCTTTAAACTCAATCTTTCAAATATCCATGAATGGAAAACTGGCTAGATAGGAGCTCAAGAGGGTTCCTTTCCTTCTCGTTGCGCTACCCATGTGCCTCTTAAAATAGATCTATACATAGGCCTAATTGATAATGCATACCCTGATGCATAGTTAGTTGCCCAATCACCCAAGCAACTGGGTTGCAATGGTGTAGATGATTTTTCTAGGAGCTGTATTGGCAAATAGCTTCCGTGATTTAGCCCATGGAAAATGAGCCCCTGTTTTGCTTAATGTTTTAGGTTAGGGAGTGGCTGGCAGCATTCTGTGAAAAAGTGACACTTTCAACACTATACGTGATTTGCTGACCTTTATTTAACAATATCTAAACCATTTTAACCAACAGTATCATATAGCTTGGCACATTATACCACTACAGATCTTCCGGAAAGGATGAAAATGGCCAAATATTATACATGTATTCCGTTTCTTTACATATTGTATTCTCTACCATTTTGAAAATTAGAATATAAAACATTCTGTTTAAAAATCTGTTCTCCCCCCACATACTACATATTCAAAGAGCAAACACAATTTTTCCCTTTGGTGTGTGTAAATATATATATAATATATATGTATGTGTCTTTATATATGTAGGTATATCTGGTTTTCCATACTTTAAATATCTATGACCACCTAATAGCCCCAACCCTTTGTTTTATGATGTGCAGCAAAATTATAAAATCTGCTATCCCTGTAATTACATTGCCCTTTGCCATCTCTTAAAAAAAAAAAAAAGAAAGAAAGAAAGAAAGAAAGAATGAAGGGAAAAAAGGTTGTGTTCAAATTTTCCCCCTGTTTTATTTGCACCCTATTAACAACTGTTACTGGAGCTTTAATTATGCCCCGGTGATTGCGGAGTTGTGGCTGACTTGTGTCATTTTCCTCCCCAGGGATGCTTTATAATTACCAGCATCCATCGTGGCTGCCTGTAAGCTGATGCTTTTTTATTACCAGTTCAATAATCACTGCATCCTTGCGAACATCTGCTCTGCAAGCCATGCATCGGGGGTCCCAGCGCCTGTCACTTGATGTTCCCTCACCACAGTGACCTTGGTGCCCTCGCCTTCGGTTTATATCTAATTTGTTTACCAGAGGCTCTGTCCAGAAAGTCTCCCCAGGAATGCAATTAATACACTAGATTTGCAAACAAAAGAAAATTGTGCCCTTTCTCCTTCCTTCTCTTTTTCCAGATTATTGTCTTACACTTAGATTCTATAATTTCTATTCCTAGGAGAATGAATCCATTTCAGACTTGTGGGAACAGGGAGAATGAGAGATGAGTTTATTTAGGAGCTATCCTCCTGCTTGTATTGAAAAGTAGGATGTCTTTGTGGTGTGCTTTCTCTTGAATATATATGATGGTGACTAGCAAGTTAAAGAAGGATGTTGTATATAGAATATTCCGTGCATGAGAAGGGAAGGACTGTTTATTTTGTCCCTGTTCTGACTTTATTTTCTTCCCTGACCTCCTGTCTCATTTTCTTTCTTATCCTAAATAAACCTCTCTGCTCTTTGTTTTATGGAATATTTCCTCCCTCTTAAACCACTCTCCTTCTTCAATTCTTTTGCTCTACTTCATCTGTCTTTTCCTTCTTGCTTGCCTCTTTAAAAAACTATGTAAGTGAAAAATAAAAATGGGTAAAAAACAGCACATGTTTGGGCACAGCTGCTGGTTCTCCTGAATGGTGCTTCTCCCTTCTGACTCACTATTTATTACAAATAAAGCTAATCTGGGCACTGCTTACTAATCTGGTTAGGTCTGATTTCTTAAATAAAAACTAGAGTTTCAAAGTTTCGGTTATTTTCATAAGCATATCAAAAGCTGGGCTGAGGAGCAGATGAGAAAACGCTGAACTCTTTCAGTTGTGCTAACCAAATCTATGCAATCTTCTGACGTACACATGTGGCATTACCCTTTCATGTTCTTAAGTAACTGACATCACAGACCTGGTAAGAACTTTTCTGAAATTTCCCAATGCAATGGGCTTATTTATTGAACCACCTTGTCCACCATAATTTCCAAAATTTCAAAATCAAGTAGAAATGGCATAGGTCAATCTTGCAGCAAAGTCAGGGACAAGGCAGTTTATCTATTCTTATTCTTCCACTGGCCTAAGACAGCATTGAGGGGAAACCTCTACTTTACTATTCTCTATTCCCATAAGAAGTAGTGTTCTACTTAGCACAATATGTGTTTACTAAAATGGTCCTTGGGTGGATTGGATGTTAGCTCACAACCTTCGGAGCTTCTGAAATGGGCCCCCATATTCACAGAGGGCAAGGAGAGATCAAAGAAGGAGGCAGACCACTATTCCACAATGGTAGGTGGCAAGTTTAATAAGGGAACTTATTTATGAGGTTTGTCTTGAGAGACTGCAAGATAAGTAATATCTGAACCTGCCCGCCAGAATCTTAAAGTTTATATAGAGGCCCTAACTGGGTTCAATCACATTCACAGTCCAGAGGTCCCAACAACTCTCTCAAGGCTATGGCATTGGAACAGGTCCCACTGTGGAAACAGTAAGCAGAGTGTGCATTCCAAGGATAGGGGAGGGGGGTGAGGAGCCTCCAATTGCCCGGGTCTATCCTGCGAGTCAACCAGTGTTCACATCCTCTCGATGACCCCCTCCAACATTGGATTATACCTCTTGTGGACGAAATTCTATTTCAGAGCCATTAACATAATATACCACTTAACCCCAACCTTGGAGGAAAAATCTACACACATTCACACAGACACATTCACACACATGCTAGAAGAATATAAGACCTTGAGATTACTGGTCAAGACTAGCACTCAAATCCATGCTTTAAGGCACCCTCCAAACACAGAATTTACTTGAACTTCTACAGAGAAACAGGCCCTAAAATTAAGAACACGTACTTAGAATAAGTACTTAAGAACAAGTACACTCTAGGACTCTCTCCTTCCCTTACCTTCCCATATTACCAAACCCCCATTCAGATAAAAAATCTGAATAATACTGCTATTAGCTGCAGCCATGGCTACATCTTACAGGGAGTAGGAGAAAACCATCTTGCAGCCTAGATCTAGGCCATCTCACCAGTGGCTTGGTGACCAAATTAGAGAAGTATCCACTGGCACTGTGGACTCTCAGCCCTGAGTTGCTGGATATGAACTGGAGGACTTAGGAGACAAGGTGGAGACAAGCATAAGACAAATATACCAGAAATGCTGTAGGAGAAGAAGAAGGAAAGAGCGGGGGGCAAAAGAGGAAATGAGTGAAGAAGGAAGGGAGGGAGGGAGGGAAGTAGGAAGAGGGGAGGGAAGAAGTCTATAGCAAACAAAATCTACAGTTGGGAGATTAATTTATTATAGATAAAATGAAAATAACACTACAATATGGAAATTACTTTTAAAAAATGTGTTTAGCCTTCAAAGAAGAATTAAAAAAAAAACCAACTACCACATTTTAAAAAGAAAAGAGCTCCTAAAAGAAAAGAAAATTAAACAGAGTAAGTTAGGTGGGACAAAAAAACAGTTAAAAATCCAGAAAGTGAAAAACTATACAAAATAATTGAAAATAAAAATCTCACAAATTAAACTATAAACTGAACATAGTTGAAGGGAAAATGGGTAAATGGGGAGAAAGTACAGAGAAACTGCCCCAGAATGCATCTCTAAGCAATATGAAATAGTACTTAAGGGACAAGGAAATTAATATCTGAGGCTTCTACATACATTTTAATATAAATCCCAGCAGAAGACATTGGTGGAATGGCAGAAAAGCAAAATTTAAAAAGATGGTGCTTGGGAATATTCCAGGATTAAGACAGACAGGTACGGAACAATTAAAAAATATCAGCACAGAGTTGGAAAAAATGGCCTAACATACAGAATTTATCAAATTTGATATTATCTTTGAAGAGTTTCAAAGTGTTCCAGAAGTAGAATCACAAACAATAAACTTGAAATTGTTTACGTAATACTTCTAGCCCATAATTTAATATATTTTATGTGTTCAGTTTTATTTGTTCTGATTTTTAAATTTTTTTCTCACCATTTAATTTGTTTGTTAAATTGTCTTTACTTCTGCCACTTTTGGAAGAGAACATAAAATATCTATTTAAACGTAGAAACCCACTTCCAACATCAATGCAATTTCAAATGTATTTAGCATAAAGCTTTGTTCACGTTGCAAACATTAAATTCCAGAAATTCTGTAATACACGCTGTCATTTAAGACAACAAAATACAAGGAAAAGCAAATATTCACAGATAATGATAGGATAGGAAACTGGTCATCTGGTCTGCTGCATAAGTGTGCCTTATCTGCTAAAGCTCCTCAAAAGGTTCCAGTGCATGTGAAACCATCTCTCACCGCATTCTTGTAGAGGGAACTGACCAAAACAGATGGAGATTTGTATATGTTTTGAAAACCGAGGGCCATCAAACTCAGCTAATACAAAAATCATAGGAAGTGATGAGTTCTCCAGTAATCAGCATTTTATTCAGTTAACTTGAGGGTCTGGAGGTTCTATCTCATGCTGTTATTTATCCCTGAAGGGGGGAACAAAGCAACATGGGTAGCCCCGGCATGAAGAAAGAAAAGGACAGAACAAGCAAGAAGAGTCTATTCTGGTGTCTACGTGTGAACATGTTACTAGGACAGAGACATATGGGTCTGTTCTGCCCTTTATTTTTTATTTATTTTTTTAAATTTTAAAAAAATTTTTATTATGTTATGTTAATCACCATACATGACATCATTAGTTTTTGATGTAGTGTTCCATGATTCATTGTTTGTGCATAACACCCAGTGCTCCACCCAGAACATGCCCTCTTTAATACCCATCACCAGGCTACCCATCCCCCCACCCCCCTCCCCTCTAGAACCCTCAGTTTGTTTCTCAGAGTCCATCGTCTCTCATGGTTCGTCTCCCCCTCTGACTTTCCCCCCCGTTCTTTCTTCCCCTCCTGCTATCTTCTTCTTTTTTTTTTTTTAACATATAATGTATTATTTGTTTCAGAGGTACAGATCTGTGATTCAACAGTCTTGCACAATTCACAGTGCTCACCATAGCACGTACACTCCCCCAGTGTCTATCACCCAGCCACCCCCTCCCTCCCACCTCCCACCACTCCAGCAACACTCAGTTTGTTTCCTGAGATTAAGAATTCCTCATATCATGAGGTCATATGATACATGTCTTTCTCTGACTGACTTATTTCACTCAGCATAACACCCTCCAGTTCCATCCACGTCATTGCAAATGGCAAGATCTCATTCCTTTGAGGGCTGCATAATATTCCATTGTGTATATATACCACCTCTTCTTTGTCCATTCATCTGTCGATGGACATCTTGGCTCTTTCCACAGTTTGGCTACTGTGGACATTGCTGCTATAAACATTGGGGTGCACATACCCCTTCGGATCCCTACATTTGTATCTTTGGAGTAAATACCCAGTAGTGCAATTGCTGGATCGTATGGTAGCTCTATTTTCAACTGTTTGAGGAACCTTCATACTGTTTTCCAGAGTGGCTGCACCAGCGTGCATTCCCACCAACAGTGTAGGAGGGTTCCCTTTCTCCGCATCCCCACCAACATCTGTCGTTTCCTGACTTGTTAATTTTAGCCATTCGGACTGGTGTGAGGTGGTATCTCTTTGAGGTTTTTGATTTGGATTTCCCTGATGCCGAGCGACATTGAGCACTTTTTCATGTGTCTGTTGGCCATTTGGATGTCTTCTTTGGAAAAATGTCTGTTCATGTCTTCTGCCCATTTCTTGATTGGATCATTTGTTCTTTGGGTGTTGAGTTTAATAAGTTCTTTATGTTCCATGCTCATGGATTGGAAGAACAAATATTGTGAAGATGTCAATGCTATCTAGAGCAATCTATACATTCAATGCAATCCCTATCAAAATAGCATCAACTTTTTTCAAAGAAATGGAACAAAGAATCCTAAAATTTGTATGGAACCAGAAAAGATCCTGAATAGTCAGAGGGATGTTGAAAAAGAAAAGCAAAGCTGGTGGCATCACAATTCCGACCTCAAGCTCTACTACAAAGCTGCAATCATCAAGACAGTATGGTGTTGGCACAAAAACAGACACATGGATCAATGAAACAGAATAGAGAGCCAGAAACAGACCCTCAACTCTGTGGTCAACTCATCTTCAACAAAGCAGGAAAGAATGTCCAATGGAAAAAAAGACAGTCTCTTCAACAAATGGTGTTTGGAAAATTGGACAGCCACATGCAGAAGAATAAAACTGAACCATTTCTTTACACCACACACAAAAAAAGACTCCAAATGGTTGAAAGACCTAAATGTGAGACAGGAGTCCATCAAAATCCTAAAGGAGAACACAGGCAACAACCTCTTTGACCTCAGCTGCAGCAACTTCTTCCTAGAAACATCACCAAAGGCAAGGAAGCAAGGGCAAAAATGAACTATTGGGACTTCATCAAGATAAGAAGGTTTTTGCACAGCAAAAGAAACAGTCAACAAAACCAAAAGACAACAGACAGAATAGGAGAAGATACTTGCAAATGTTCTGTCCTTTAAAGTTAGGATATCAAAGCCCCAGCAGCAGCTGACATCATCAGAAGTGGTGTCCAACATGCTGTCATGCAGACTGGATGGCTGCCCCAGCCTTCCTGACCATTCCTGATCCCTAGAGCATCTCTCTGCTTCCTTCCCTTGCTCTCCTATTTACTGTGTTATCCTCCTTTCCACGACTGCTTGATGTCCACTGCAGCCTTGGGGGCCCCTTGCCTCAGAGTAGGAGGAAGAGAGCTCTTCCTCTTCCAGAAGAGAGCTGCCTCCTGGTTTGTCAAGCCGAAGGCTGAGAGAGGACTCAATATGCTCAGACAAAACTAAGGTCATGAAAGAAGGGGACCAGAAAATTCTTCAAATCTGGGTAGATTTGGAGCTGGCAGCAATAAATTGATAATTGCCACCAAGATCAATAGCATTGGAATGGGGTGAAATCATTGGCCCGTACAGAACTCAAATCCAAATCTGACCTCATTAACATTTATTTCTCTATTTATTTTTTGCCAAGAAAAAAATGACATTTAAAAACGTTAGTCGGGGGGCCTCAGCTGGTAGAGCATGCCACTCTTGATATCAGGGTGATGAGTTCAAACCTCACGTTGGATGTACAGATTACTTAAAAATAAAATCTTTAACAAAATAAAAAAATAGATAAAAACAATTCGTTGGTCATTCTGGTTTCCATCCAAGTATAATCAGCATAAGGCTAGAGTTCTAACATACAGTTTTCTTGACCCCCAACAAATACCAGCCTTAGGCCCAGTTGTCTAATCCTTCAAATGTCTAAGAAAGATACCTAGAATATTGAAGCTCTGTCAATCTAATACCCTGCCATTTATTCTATCAGAGTGTATGTCTGTCCCCTAACAGTTTCTTTTCTTCTTTTCCAAAAGAAAAAAAAAAAAAAAAAAGTTGAGTCATTCATTCTGTGGTTATTAGTCAACTCAAAACATTCCACTAAAACAGGATTAAGAGGCATTTGACAGACAAACTCGTTAGGTCTTTTTCGGCCCTGAGCAGATTCTTGGCTTCTGGCTCTGTTACCTGATTGGCAAGTGACCTGAAACTGATTGACAGACGTGGCAGTGAACATCCCAGTGCATTAAACCCAGAATGCGGTGGTTTTACAAATGCAATGAATGCTTAGACTGAGAGAGGGAGATTCACAACAGGCTGTGGCACAGGGGCTTTCTCCATCAGAGCCTCTGGAATATAAAGCCTACAGAAGAGAGGCTAGCAGCAAAGCACAGGGAAGTGCCATTACCCTGGCACCCTGGCACCAACTTCTGCAATCTCCTTCCTCTTCATTTCATCCCTGAAAACTGCAGAGCAGGAGCACCCTGGACTTGTCCTCTCTCCTTTTATGTTTCACAGTGGACGCTAAGCTCCATCAGGGCAGAAAGTTTTTCTCTTTTGCTTCCTTGGTGTGGTCCCAGCTGCTAGAACAGCACTGAGCACTGTTTAGTAGCACCATAAATAGCATTGATTAAACATTGGATCTAGATGGAACCTCCATGAGCACAGGGATTTAATCTGTTTTGTTTGCTGCTGCATCCCCAACACCTGGAAGTCAATACTCCAATAAACTTTAGTACCCACCTTTTCCTCTCCCCCTCTCCTTTTCAAGATACTCTTTCTTTGGTAGTGACAATATGGGACTGCCTGCCCAGTCCCCTCCCTTTTACTTCCCCTTGGATCTGCATTGGTGCCTACCCCCCTCCCACCCTTCATCCCTCAGTACCTACATGGTGAGACTCATGAGCTCATTCCCTGACCACAATTGAGCTCAAGAGTAGCCAATTGAGTCTTCCCCTAATATATTTTAATCTATTACTGGAAGACAGATTTAACTCATTCTGGTAGTAGAAGCCATAAAAGGTATAAGAGATTGGAGCTGTCTGTAGCCATGTGGCCTCACAAGGAAAAAAAAAAAAATTGTTCCATCCGGATTAGAGAAAATAACATTTTTATACAAGAGATGTAAGATAAAAAGATAGAGGGAGCGAGTTCCCGATAGCATGCAATTTTCAGTTGTGCTGGCCTAGACCCAGCAGCATCTCTGGCCTTCCCATGGATTGTTTTCTTTCAAACCCTTCCTGGGATTCCATTAATCAGTAGATCCCCTTTTGCTGAAGACGCTTACTATCTAACCAAAGGAGCCTAACACTCTTGACCTCCTTGGTCTACTTTCCACATAGCAGTCAGGGTCACATGCTTAAAACATCTCAGCTTTATTAGAATTCCCCAGTGGGTTTCCACCACATTTAAAATAAAATCCAAACTCCTTAAGATGGTTTACAAAGCCTTGCATTCATCTTTAACTCACCCTGATCCACTCTCCCCTTTGCTCCCAGCCCTTTCTAACTGGTCAAGCAGTCTAAATACCCTCCTGTTCACAATCTTTGGACAAGCCTTTCCTTTTCTGGAAATGCCTTGCCCTCCGTCTTCACTTGCCTGGGTCTCTCCTTTAATTCAAAGCTCAACTCAAGTGTCACTCTCTCAGAAAGGCTCTCCCCAACTACCTGATATGGCCACTCAATCACCTTGTATCTTAGGACATTCTTTCATTCTCAATAGCAGAGAATTATCAGTAGGTGACATTTTCTTATTTATTCATTTTTGAAAGTTATTGTCTGCCCTTTCCCACCCTCAGTCTCTACAAGAGAGATTTCATGTATCTTGTTCACCTGCATATCCCTAAAGCCCTAGAACTGTGCCTAGCATATAGTCAGTGCTCAATAAATATGTCCTGACTGGATAAATTCATAACACACTTGTCACCCCAAATACCAGCCATCTACCTGTCTTAAAATGAGAAGCAGAATAGCTCCTTATAACTAACAAAAAGTTTCAGGACTTTTCATCCTATTAAAATACCTTTGGTAAAACCCTTAAATAAACAGTACACAGAGGGCACCTGGGTGGCTCAGTCAGTTAAGCTCTGACTCTGGATTTCGGTTCAGGTCATGATCTCAGGGTTGTGAGACTGAGCCTTATGGGCTCCATGCTGGGTGTGGAGCCCGCTTAAGATTCTTTCTCTCGGGCGCCTGGGTGGCTCAGTTGGTTAAGCGACTGCCTTCGGCTCAGGTCATGATCCTGGAGTCCCAGGATCGAGTCCCGCATCGGGCTCCCTGCTCAGCACGGAGTCTGCTTCTCCCTCTGACCCTCTTCCCTCTTGTGCTCTCTATCTCTCATTCTCTCTCCCTCGAATAAATCAATAAAATCTTTAAAAAAAAAAAAGATTCTTTCTCTCCCTCTCCCTCTCCCCCTCCCCACCCCACTTGTGTTCTCTCTCTCTCTCTCTAAAACATAAAATAAAAAATAAAATAATAATAATAAAAACATAGTATACAGGACTCTGGCATTTCATCAAATCAAGAACTCAGGATGGTGATGATGATGATGATGAGAGAGAGATACAGAAGTAGATATGGATATATAGGTAATTGCAGACCTTACTTGGTTGGGCATTAAATATTAGGGATGCAAACATAAGACTTACTCCAAAGGAAGTCTTAAAGAATAATTGCCATTATGAAAGACGTATGTAAAATAAAGCAGGCTATCTTTACTAAGCCCTTATAATGTGTCAGACAGGGGTGTTTGTATGTACTGACTTGCTTAAACCTCATGAATCTCTATGAGGTAGCTACCATTATTTAAAGATGAGGAAACCTGCCCAAGATCTCAGGCTTAGCAAACTGTAGTTCCAGGACACAAATACAGGCAGTCTATTTCATGCTTCTAACATCACCCTGCACCATTTATTTATGCTATAAGAATACACTGAATCCATCAACTATATTTGGGCAACAGTAAAAGAGCTACGTTTAATTATTCGATTTAGTGCTTCTATACAGCCCATCACCACCTATGTAATTACAAGCTGGTATCTCTTATATGTCCAATAAGTAGTAAAGGGCACTGGAGTAAAGATAATTTTCTTTTTAAAAAAGTATGACTATTAATTGTGGATACCACAGAGCCAGGCATGGGGCACTAGGGGGCAGAGGTACTTCTACATTCTCAATCTCATTAGTTTACTTCAGCTCATGAATAACTGGATGGACTTTGTGGTCTTCTTTCCAAATCGATGAAATGATTTTCAAGTTAGAGGGGTAATTTATATTTACTGTCCATATATCCATGTCATTTCTACCCCTCCTCTAAACCTGATGCATATGATTATTTAGGAACACTTTGAGTTTAAAGCTAGTGTCTACATGATGAATATGCAGGCCCTCATATCAAACACCCGGATTAATGATAATGTGATCATTTGTCAGCGTTTAAGTTATCAACATTCACAGAAGGCCAAGCATGATGCTCCCCACCCACCACTCCAATCACAGCTGGCTGGGTCTCCACCCACAAGAAAAACATCAGCCCTTTACCACAGCGTGTCACATCACCTGCTGGCAGAGTCAAAAAAGTAAGAAAAAATAGAATGTGTGTTTTGTGCTTCAGTGCTGCCTTATTGAAGGCAATTTCCTTTGTGTCTAGGTATTGAAGAGAACATTCACTTATGGAACAGTTTTTATTAATAAAGGAGAATCATTTTTAAATCCTAGCACTACCCATTTCTCCTCTAAGGGACTGCTATTTTTGTCCAGGAATTGATTTTTGAGCTCAAGTAGCTAAAACAGTAGATGGAGTTCCTCTTTTCCCACATATAGCTAGAATCTAGAGAGAGAAAAAAAACAGAGCATAATATGTATGCACCAGTAATTATACCATTATGAAGGTAAAGTTAATGTAATACAACTCTTTGGTGGAGAATGTAATTTTACCAGATCATCACTGCTTATCCTAAGTAATTCTTTTAGAATAATTACAATTCATTTTACTCAATTTATCTCAGCAAATCCTGCTTTGAAATTTAAAAACTATATATCACTATAATGACTTCATTATAGGCCCATGAAATATCTAAGCACAATAAATTCAACAGTATTGCCCAAGTAGAATAGATGGAAAGCAAATGACACATGATTGATGCACGCAGCTATGGACAAGTTCGTTTCTTTCATTAAGTCTTAGTTTCCTCATCTGTAAGATGATTTGAATTTGCCTAACACATGGGGCTATTGTAAGTTGCACATGAACATTTATGTCCCATTTATGTAAATCATATAGCATAGTGCCTAAGACTGGCCAACATTCCGTAAGTAGTAGCCACTATCGTTATAATTAATAATTTATTATTATCATATATATTATATATGTAATAATTGCATAAATTATTATTATTTATAGCCCTTGTGAGAAACTAAAAGATTGTATCACTGGCAATAAAGAATATTTGAAGTTAAACTTCCGAGTTACCTTTGATAATAAGGGGCATTTTTTTCAGCAGCAATCTTGTCTAATTTTATTCTTAAACATTAGATAATCAAATTGCTCTTTCTGGTTATAATATATTCATATTATTCAAATAAGTGCATTAATGTATGTAGAATTAACCATTAGTTTATATCTTACAGAAGAGAAGAGGGCTATTGAATAAATATCACTTAAGCAAACTTACATAACTCTCATTTTTCCATTGTTTTCCAAGGGAAAAAAAAAAAGAGAAGAGAAAAGAAAAAAGTCTCACAAGTAATTAAATTGGAAACTGAATTTAAGAGCAGTGTTTCCATACATAGCAGTATCTTCTTAGTTATGGCATCTCTCCTTCATCATTTACTTGCTTTTCTCTTCATCTTGATCCTTTCCAGGCCATAAGAATGTCTACAACTAATGATGACACTCAAACACACATCAAAAATGTCTACAATTTATCTCTTCTAGTCCTCTTTTGATTTGGGTTTCTACAAATCAGCACCATTGGGATATGTTAATATCTTTTTCTCAGTTACACCTCTCTTCTAATAATCTCAGCGTACTGGCTAAGAGAGTGGGCTTCAAGGCCATCCTGCCTGAGTTCAAATCTCTGCTCTGCCACTCACTATCTGTTTACCTTTGGACAAGAGACTTCACACTCTATGTTGAGGATTTCTCTTCTATAAGTGAGAATTATAATAATAATCCCTATCCCAAAAGGTTGTTCTGAGGATTAAAGGAGTTAATCTGTCTGCTTAGTGCCTGCCACATAAGAATCACTCAGTGAATGTTTGCTGCTATTGTAACAGCTCCTACATTTTTTAGTTTAAGGTATTTTTCAGACACAACAAAATGGTTTTATGACTTTAATTAGTCCCCCTCTTTTTCCCCAATTTAATGGATCGAAACGTCTGTAAAATATGTCTACTTAAAATAGTCTTTTTTTTAAGATTTTTATTTATTCATTTGCGGGAGAGACAGAGAGAGAACAAGCAGGGGAAGAGGCAGAGGGAGAGGGAGAAGCAGACTCCCTGCTGAGCAAGGAGCCCGATGCGGGACTCGATCCCAGGACCCTGGCATCATGACCTGAGCCGAAGGCAGACGCTTAACCATCTGAGCCACCCAGGCGCCCGACTTAAAATAGTCTTAAAAGTGTACAACATTTGCTATGACCAGTTTTTCAACTCGTGAATATCCAACAGCATCAACTTATCAGCAGACTAATAATTCCACATTGACACTTTTTTTCACCATGTTTTACTTAACTAATTGATACTGTTTCTTACGGTTTATTAGCACATCAAATGCATGATTCTTAAGTTTGGGAAGAAGAAAATTATATGCTTATAAGTTACTCTTTGTCTTACATAATTAACAGTTAGCAGCAGAAACACCTTTAGCTCCCCTAATTGGGGAAAAGTAAGCCACAAATGAAAGAGAAATATTTACAATCTAGAATGTTGCCCTAGTCATTTCTTCAATTGCTTCCACCTTTAGAAATGCATCACAGAAATAGAAATTTTAAATTACCTATGAGGGCTCTCAAAACAAGTTCTGTTAGTTTATCGAGTTTTAAAAAGTCTTTGTAACCATAAAAAAAGATTTGAAGCATCTTTACGAGGTCTGAGACGCAATGTTTGGAGCTAACAAACTAGACACTTGGGTAAAGTCTAACTTCTGTGAGACTTATGAAATCTGCATAACATAGGAATACCATCTGCATTGCTGTCGAGAAAGCTCCCACTGAGTGTCGTTCAAAAACCAGTAAGAATTTCTTATGATCCTCAAATGGTTTGTGAAGTATCATCAAATGCAGTTTCTTTGGTAACAAGAGACAAATTTTACCTGTCTTAGCTTTCATCCTAGCACAGATCAGGTCTCTTACAAATTTTTGTATGATACAGTTATTTATCAGCCTCACAGTTTTCCTTACAGCCTGGGCAACCACTCTAGTTAGGGTCTGTGTTTTTCGTTGGTATTGCTACTTCAACTGCCTACTTTCATACATAGGAAGACATCTACGTTACATTGATTCTCATCATCTACTCATTAACTTCTGTTCACTCCTCTTACATTTCCTTTTTTGGGTTGTGTAATTGATTTCCATTAGTTTTATTCATCACCATAAAATGACATTCCCAAGCTTCTCCCTACAGGCCTGCTTTATTGCCCAAAATAGAAGAGAACCCTACAGAGGAGATATACCTCTCCCGATCAATGCCAGCTTTTTCTTAAGTGCACATTCTGAGAACACAGAACATGTGGTCTCCAAAACAAAAGAAAAAAATCTCTTTAATAAAGAATATTTTATCTCAGTGGAAAAGAAGGGCAGAGATTTTAGAAGATCATTAACTTCTCACATTAAAATCCACAATGTTACAAACACAAAAATGATGGCATTGTTTTCATTTTAATGTCTTCTTCTCTAAGGTGAAAAAAAGAAGTGATTGAAAATGGAATTTATGTTTATTTACAATGCATTAAGTAATAAAAGTATTGGCCAAATATTGGTCATTTTATTTATTTTCATGGGCCAAGGGGAGGCAGATACTTCATCAATAAACATTTTTTTTTTTGTTATCAGGTTAAAAGTGTGACTTCCATGAAATTATAGTATCATTAACTCTTTACAATGAGCTATCAATTTCTTTTAAAGTCTACAAAGGACCATGCTTTGTCACAGGGATATTATGTTAAAAAAAAAAAAGTTTTCAGTACTGAGAATGAGGTCATAGCCTGTATTCCTCCTATTCTCACATGCTTTTCACTTCTTTCCTCATGTAAAATCCAAGGTCACTTACAATGGGTTTTTATTAGCAACTCATGTAAATAATGCCATGTTCCCATTGTTTGTCAACAATGAATAAGCAAACTGCTCCTGCATCACAAGATTAGTTTTGCCAAATCTATTAAAGGATTTTATGTTTCTAATTTATAAGACATTGTCAACGCCTTTCACTTTCAAGAATTCCCTTTCCCAGAGACCAGGATTGAAAACACTTCTAAGCTGTCTCTGCCTGGGGCAGAGACCTAGGGCAAACCCAAAATCAGTTCCGAGCTTGAAGACCAAAGGAAAGGACAATGCAGATGAAGATGAACTTTGCTTTTACTCTGATTTGCCACTGAGCCAGCCAGTAAATACTGTGGCAGGTAAATAAAAGGAGATGCACGAATGCACACAACTCACTTATGCCTTTCAGGCTCCTCACAGAGACCCCCTAAAGTTCAGTCATCAACACAGACAACACACAGTAAAAAATTTTCCAGGAGAAAGGAATCCAGGACGAGGAACTCGCTGCCCTTTCTATGAGTGGCCATGTCCTCACACAAAAAGTGGTCACAGTCCACACTATTGCCACATAAGGATGTCTGGCTGTAATTACGGTAGGTGTCCCCTTATCTGTGGTTTCTCTTTCCACAGTTTCACTTATCTGCAGTTAACAGTGGTTTGAAGGCAGACGATCCTCCTTCTGATGCGTCTCAGAAGATCAAGAGTACCCCAACGCTATATCACGATGCCTACATCATTCATCTCATTTCATCTCTCACACAGGAATTTTATCCTCTCATATCATCATAAGAAAGGTGAGTACGGTACAGTAAGATGTTTTGAGAGAGAAACCACATTCGTATGACTTTTATGGCAGTATATTGCTGTATTTCCTTTATTTTTTTCTTAGCTATTGCTGTTAATCTCTTGCTGCGCCTAATTTATAAATTTAACTTTATCATAGGTATGTATATATAGGAAAAAACATATATAGGGTTTGGCACTATCCATGGTTTCAGGCATCTACCGGGGGTCTTGGAACATATCCCACATGGATAAGGGGAGATACTGTGTACATCTATCTGATTCTATTACACACTGTGTTGGCAGGCCCCTGGCAGGTTGGCTCTGTTTCTTGCCTGATAAGTCATGCACAATCTTCTGTCATTCAAAGCATTTGGGCAGTCCTTAACGTACAAACATCTATTTTTGTCTCTCTATCCCTCTCAACCCTAAGCATAGTTAGCCCTATGTCTATTTATTATTCACAGGATTCCTACCTCATAGGTTAGCCCCTGCCACCTGGAAAGACATCTCTTCTCTTTGGGTTCCAATCCTACTCGTGTCTGTACTTACCATGAAATATTTCCTAACAACACAAATTCACCCCAATTTCCCCTCTGTCCTCATCCTTAATTGACTTTTCAGCATTTATTGTTCTTAGCAAATTTACCCAAATTAGAAACTAATACACCTTACCTCTAAATTTATTAAGTTGTATATATAAATAATCTACAGCTTGGGGCACCTGGGTGGCTCAGATGGTTAAGGATCTGCCTTCGGCTCAGGTCATGATCTCCAGGTCCTGATGTTGGGTTCCCAGCTCAGTGGGGAGCTTCTCCCTCTTCCTCTGCCTCTCCCCCTGCTCATGTTCTCTCTGTCTCTCTCTCTCTCAAATGAATAAATAAAATCTTAAAAAAAAAAAATAGGGCACCTGGGTGGCTCAGTCATTGGGCGTCTGCCTTCGGCTCAGGTCATGATTCCGGGGTCCTGGGATCAAGTCCCGCATCGGGCTCCCTGCTCAGCGGGAAGCCTGCTTCTCCCTCTCCCACTCCCCCTGCTTGTGTTCCCTCTCTCGCTGTCTCTCTCTCTCTGTTGAAAAATAAATAAAATCTTTTAAAAAATAATAATAAAATAAATTATCTACAGCTTTTGTGTATGAAAAAAATTGTTTTAAAGACTAAAGACATACAAGTACAAAATAAAAGTATAAGATAAAAATATTAAGAGTCTTCTTAATTATCATTTTTCATACTCATTCACACATTTCACTCTCACTGCTCAGTGTTGTTTTCATATACTCTCTCATCCCCCATTCATTTATGTATCCATAGGCTCATTAAGAGTAATACCTGAACATCAGTGGAAATACTAGTGAAATCTGAATAAAGGGTAGAATATAGTTTAATAAAAAGGAAACTAGTACAAGCAAAATATAAAAAGTATGCAAACTTCTTGAAGGCAAAGAATGTGTTTTATATCTCATAATTCCAATAATAGATATTCAATCTTGCCTGCTGCTGTTTCTGCCAACAACAGTCATTTTGGATATTCTTTGTCCTCCCTCCAGATCCAGCCTCCCTCCTTTTTTACCTTCTCTACACCCTAACCTCTATGGACTGCACCAGTTTGGCCTCCAGTTAGCTCAGACACTGGCAGGCATCAGCAGTTGATCAGAGGTGGAAGGAGGGAGATCATTTATTGCTCAGACTCCCTTCCTGATAGACTGCAGATTGGCAGAGACTACATTTCTCCAACAAAGTTCATAGTTCCTGTTGATCGGTCTACAGCTGCAGCTACCATTCTCCCTCCAGATTCTAGTAAATACCCCATCTTCTTGCTTCTTCAAGCTTAATAGTAATGGCACTTTTGCCTCTGCTAGACCCAATACACTTCACTGTCTCTTGTTGGCTTCTGTTAATTCTGTCCATATTTGTTGAAATGGTCCTTGTGTTAAATGCTCTTCTGTCATTCCATTTCAGTGTCATCTATGTCCTCAAGAGTCCCTGAGTCATATGACGACAAGGAGAATATGTTCCATATCTCTAGCAAAAAAAGGTATCAATTTGCTTCTATCATGGCACCAATTCTCAAGTACTTTAGTGAGAAGAGGGGCATTTTTGCTTATTTTTTTATATCTGGCTTAATAAAAGATGACTAGATTCTCATATTTGCTTCTGCATTTGCTCAGCACTCTGTTTTAATATGTTCACTTTGCTATAGTACATAAAGAAAACCTTACACAGACATGTAGATGGAAAATGAAGGAGTAATATAACAGTCTTTTCAAATAATTATGGTTATTCTTATTTGATACTATATCAAAACCTGATAATTGGTAATTACTTAAAGGTTAGTGGCAATATGGAATCTGAAACTTATGAATAAGCCTTTCATATTCTCTTACATTAAAATTCACTGGTCTACCTTGCATTTCCATGCACATACATAATTGTGTAACATCATAAACTGGTCATTTAGAAAAAATGTTGTTTCATCAAATCAGATAGATCTTCCCAATGTTGACACATTTGACTGTACAATATCAAAAAATCACTTTTAATTTTATCACCACCAATCTTATGAAAAGGTTTTCTGAAGTACTGGAAAACTACTAAACTCATTGTAGAAGATACAAGTTTCCCAAAATCATACAACAATGTTACAAGTTCTTTTCCTCCAGATAGCCATTCTACTTTAGCATGCAGCAGAAGTGCTTGCTGCATATGTCTCTCAGATTACTAAGAAAATAATACTCAAGAAATGAGATTTCATAAAATTAGTAATTGTTATTGCTTCACAAAGGACATTCTGAATGAGATTGGTATTTATTTTACTATGAGTGCATGCTGGTGATGAATACAGTGACTGCTAGTACCGTTGGGTGGCACTGCCTTGATTCCTGCTAAGGCACCTGCAGTTTTATTCAGCAATGTTTTTGGACCATCAATGTAAATGACCAAAAAAAAAAAAAAAAAAAAAAAAAAAGTCTGGCACAAACTCTGAGCTGCAGAAGAGTTAGTCAACACTTCAAAGTACTTTTTGACTATTTCAGCAGTATTTGTTTGCCAAGTATTCACCAAAAAAGATCTTTGCTTATTTGTTGGCTCTGAGACCAGGAAAATGTAAGTGAAAAGGCAAGTCCAACCACGGCTATAGATTGGCTCTTTGGTAAGGCAAAAGCCCAGTTCTGCCCACAAGATGTTAACCCCGCCTGTAATCCAGGTTTACAGCTACAGCTTTCATTCAATGAGTCAGTTGGCACTGCTATGATTTTTCTTTTATACTGATTTTTTGTCCAGCAGAAATTCAGGGATATCAACTGTACAAGCTATTGGGTCAAAGCAGTGCAATAACTTATCTTGTAAGATGATTCTTTTCCCATTCCTAGTTTGAAAAAAATGTAATGAACAATTTGTGTCTTTTAAGGAGCTCATTGTTGGGGCACTTGGGTGGCTCAATTAGTTAAGTGTCTGCCTTCAGCTCAGGTCATGATCCTGCATCAAGCTCCTGCTCAGTGAGGATCAAGCTCCTGCTCAGTGAGGAGTCTGCTTCTCCCTCCCCCTCTGCTCCTCCCCCTGCTCATGCTCACTCTCTCTTTTTCAAATAAATAAAATCTTTTTTTTAAGATTTTATTTATTTATTTGATAGAGAAAGAGTGAGCGAGTGAGAGAGAGAAACATGAGCAGGAGAAGAAACCAAGTGAACCACCTAGGCTCCCTGTAAATAAATAAAATCTTAAAAAAAAAATAAAGATGTGCTCGCTTTGGTGGCACATATATTAAAAAAAAATAAAGAGTTCATTGTGTTTACATTTAATATTTCAAAATAGTACTCCAACGTAACTGACATCTTAGGTAAGATAGCTTACATCATATTTTCATTTATTTTCTATGTTGTTCATAATTTCTTTGAGGTAAATTCTTCCTTCTATGAGGTTTCATTTTTTTAGCAACTGTATACAAAGCATGAAACTATGTTGAGAAAGCAAGTTTTCTAAAGTCCTTTTTTAAAGCCATTGATCCAACTTTATATACAAAAATATATTGTTTTAAATTTTAGAATAACTATTATTAAATAGTTTAAAGCTTAACCATTATATCATATTCAAAAGTCTTTTTTTTTATATTATTGTAAAACAAGACACAAGCTGTATTTACTTCTTGTATTACTGTGTAGTTGCAAAGAAAATTTCAGCATTTAAAAGTAACAGTTTGGGGCGCCTGGGTGGCTCAGATGGTTAAGCGTCTGCCTTTGGCTCAGGTCATGGTCCCAGGATCCTGGCATCAAGCCCCGCATCGGGCTCCTTGTTCAGTGGGAGGCCTGCTTCTCCCTCTCCCACTCCCCCTGCTTGTGTTTCCTCTCTCATTGTCTCTCTCTCTGTCAAATAAAAAAATAAAATCTTTAAAAAATATAAAAGTAACAATTTAGTGAATAATAATGAGTTATAGAGATTAAGGAAGCACAACCAAAAATAACTGGCGAAAGCAAGGTAGAAATAATTGAGAACAAACTGAGTTAATTTCTAAAACTCCACGAATATTTATACACTCAAACCACTACCTTAGAAAATTCTATTAAACACAAGAATTCACCAGCTCCCCCCTAAAATCTATTAGTTGTCAAATCAATAACAGTAGCAGAATTCATGTGGCATCTGGAAAGCTTTAGTGTACACTCATGAGAAAATGAGAGTGAAAAGGCAAATAACATTGTAGTAGTATTATGAAAACAGCTTTGTCCTTGAAAATATCCTGAAAGGATCTCCAGGACCCATAGGGGTCCCTGAGCCACACTTTGAGAACCACTGCACATAAATTGTTATAGGTAAAATTATTTTATCATTGCTTATGTGTTATAAATTTTAAACAGCGAAGTAGCTTGAATTCATTGGCTCAGCAAACTAAATCCTGACACTACTAGAAACAAAGTTAGAGGTTAAAAACACAATTAATCTCACTTAGGGGCAGGACTTTTGCACAAACATATTATACCTCTAATTGTTTAGCAATTTTGTAAACTCATATAATAAATGAACATGAGAAAGATTATGACTTCCAAAGTTTTTAAGTCTGAGGACATATTTTCTTAAGATCAAAAATATCTACAAATATTCCACATAATAGCAAATTCATTGAAAAAGGGAAAGGTTATTATGAAGACTACATGGGATAATAAATGTACACTGCATAGCACAGTGCAGGCACATGGTAAATTCTAATTAAAGTATATACCTTGCCTTTCCCAGAATGTCTTTCTTCAACCTAGTAAGTACTAACACAAAACTTACCAAAATTTCCAGGTTAGAAGTGAAACTCTGAATCAGTGCCACAAAAGGTCTTGAACGCAGTTTCAAGAAATATAGATTTACTACAGCAAGGATTTGCAAATGATTTAGAAAGATACAAGCTAATTCTGGATAAGGTAGAGGTGTCCTTGGGTTGGCATCAAAACTCAGGATTATGTATATATAACTGAGTGATGAATCTTAAAAGTTCTTTTGCAAAGTCCTTCAAGATCTTAGGAATTCAGTGTTTTCAATATAGTAGAACATTAGCGTCTGTTGGTAGTTCTCTCCTCCGTCAGTTACAACTTCAATGTATGGAGTATTTGTTTCTACAGATCAATGTCATTACTAGTATATAAATGATATTAGAAAAGTAAGACATTCTTTCATCTATTTCCCAAAGGGCAGTATCAAACCAAATATGTTCTCAATTTATTATTTTTCAATTTGTATCTCTCAATGAACTCATCCCTACTACCCTTAGGCAGATTAAAAAAAAAATCTTAACACAATTAAATCAAAACATGCCATGCAAGTGATCGGCAAGACAAACAAACAATAAAACAAATATCAACCCATTCTCAAAACTAACATCACCTTTTAAAACAAACTTCCCTGTCTCGGCAACAAGTTTCTTGGAGCATATGCTCCAGCAAATTGATGAATCTTGGCTATAAAATTAAAATGCCCAGAATCTGTTAAAACAATATGGGAAACTGTTTCCATAGTGGATTATCTTCTATTTCGAATGGTGTGTATATCCTCTACTCTATAGAGTAAAATCCATGGCAAGCAAGATCGTGGTCTAGTGGATGGCTTCAGGGTCAGAAACCTGAGTTGATGGTTTGGCCTAATCACTAATGTAGTTGATTCTCAAAAAAATTTTATTAAATTACTGTGATATGTCCATAAAATAGTTAAATGGCAAGGAATTTTAACCAAAATAATGGCACAGGGAAGAAAGAAGAAAACTTACCTTGTGGTAAATATGATGTAAAGGGCTTTTAACTCTTAGAGAGTTTCTGTTTTGTGCAGGCGGCAACAATATATATAAAACCCTTCCCACTAGAGCAGCACAGAGAGAGGGGAAAGCTTAAGGGCAGTGGTGTAGGCGTATTTGTAGAAATTAGAGGATTTCAACACTTCTTGAAGTTCTATTATGTGCAAGAAATTATGTAATAACAAATTAGAAGTGAAAGAACTAACCTACAGAAATAAATGCAAACACTGAAGTTACTGTGCTGTAAACTATGAACTTGGAACAATTACAAAGATGGAGAATTCTATGTAATTGGCACATCATTGCAAATAAAAAACAATCATGGGTATGGCATGGAACAATATAAGCAATAATGGAGAGTGGCTTAACAAGTGAGAATCAGGAAGTGATCCAGAGATAGGGGACCAAGGAGGAGCAGAACACAGATCAGGAGCAAGACATAGTCACCTCTAGTTATAGCTCCTAGTTAAGATTCCCACATGTATTTTCTTAGGGGATTGGCCTACTGTATATAAATATTCTACAATTCACATTTAATAAACTTAAACAAAAAGAACCGTGATCCAACTATTCTGAGATCCAAAATACATCTGTACTTCTTCATAGAATATGTCCAGTTATTTTAGCCAAATCTGTCTCTTTAATGTGACCTTTGCGTGGTATTTCCCCTTCTTTGTGAAACTCATTCTCTCCAAGCAATGAAATCTTAAAGATAATTAGTATCAAAGTTTTTATGCAGTTTTTGGGGGGTGGTCTTGCTTTGTTTCTACTTTTATCTTAACCATTGCTTTCAAGCTTTTTTTGGTAGAATAAATTCATGGATTCTTCAGGTCATTTACTTCTTCCTTTTTGTTTGATTTCTGGAAATTTAGCTTTTCTTTAATTCTCCGTGAAGAGTCAAGGTAGGCAAAAAGAAGATAAATCACAGAGTGCTCTCTTTGTCTTCTTTACTGGCAGTTTGGTAGGCATACTGAAAAATTAAGATAAATTAACCTAGGTTTTTGTATTTTACATATTTTCATTATTAATATTGTATTTATTTTCTTTCCCTCCTATAAGTAAAAGTTGGCTTTGTTCCTGGTAAATAATTGCCTTTGTTCCTGGTCTGTATACCCTTGATTAGCTGTGGGTGTTTCTCTGCTTTGTTGTCTTTTGCAAATGTCTCAGTTCTCACCAGTAAAAGCTAAAAGTCAAACAACTAAAGTGGCGCTTTGGTCTTAACCTCTCCAGCGAATTTTTCATCATCCCTTTGGACTTACTGAAGAGCCTAAATTACAGTCAGTGGTGGCCCACAACAGAATAGAGGGGTTTGTAACAGCCAAGGAAACAAAGCTGGAGGCTGGTCTTCTAGGTTTCTTTCTGCTGAGGAAGCTATCCTGCCCCATACCACCATTTTTGCTTAATCACTCTTCATTTCTCAAAGTCTGTGCTCCTGAATTTGAACTTAAAAAATAAATCAAGCAAATCTTTTCAAACTGGAGTTCAGTCTACCAGACATTAGTCTCCCCTTGCAAGAAGTGGAACAGGGTCGGGAAGTGAGGTGTGGGAGGGAGGCAAGTTGAGAAAGGGGTAGATTTTCTATGCCCTGGTGAGTAGAGACAGAATGAAAACACCTTCAACTCTCTCTGTAGTGCAGTATGTCCATATTCAAATGTAAATGAATACAAAATTGTCCCTCCAGAGACAAATGCAAATGCTTTGGGGATTATCTCCCTCCTGTTAGTGTAGATAAGGAAGAGTTGACAGTACCTTGCTAGGCAATGCTACCTACCCTGCTGTCCATATCCTTTCAGAAAATGACTAACCAAGAAATTCCAGGCTCTGCTCTGCAGAGCACTAAGGATGTTACTTGGCACATAAAACCGTTCCCTAAAAACATCACCATGGTAGATTTCCAAATCTAAATGAAATGATACACATTTAAATATGACCTGGGTTTCTAATCTGTGGGTTTGTACTCTTTGCAGCTTGAAACATTACAGGTTCTTTTTTCTTATCTAAACGTAGATCTTGGAAGCAAGTCATAAAAATGAAGTATGTTCACTTTTAGAAGAGAGTCACTGGGGCTCTTAGAGAAAATGCCCTAATCTTTAGCTTCCTTCTACTCTTTTAAATATACCTTCGGTGAAAACAGTGGCTACATTTAATCTGGCTCAGAAACCTATCCTGATTAAATGGAAAAGAAAACATCACATCTGGGCCAAATTACATGGTGCTCATTGTGGGCATTGTGTGTTTTTGTGTGTTTGTGTGTATGTGTATTTGTTCATTTATATTTAATGAGCACCTGTAATTTACCTGAGACAATGTAAGTAAGTCAATATTTATTCTCCCATGTACTTTTAAGATCATTTGGCATGTTTGTTAATAGGTAGGAGCAAAGGAGATGGAAGGGCATGCTCAAAGATTTTTAGCATGACCTGACATTCTTCTAGATAAAGCATGGAACAGATGGCTTGTGGCTTCTCACAAAATTCTCGTTTCAAAGTTGATCACTCTTAAAGGAGCTTGGATAACCCTTACAAACTCTGGTTACTTTAAACCAAACTTTTATTCTTCACCATACAGAGTAAATCCAGCTCCCAGTATGCTTTTGTCATTAACAAAAACTCTGAGGGTGGTTTCACAGGGATTTTTATGCATTGTTCTATGTTCTTTGTTTGATTTATAAACTGCTGAGGGGAAATGGGGTTGTAAACCTAATCCAGGTTTATGATATAAAAGGGCAGCACATTTTAGAAACACCTTGTGGTCTTACAAATAGAGTTAACTTTAAGCAATTTATTTAGCTAAATAACTGACTCAACTATGTATTAAATTGCTGCCAGTTGGAAATAATGGAGCTTGGCAGTTTTACTGTCAAATATAGTGGGTATAGAAAAATATGTGGAGACTGGAGACTTGCAAAAGACTGAGCTGCTGTAGCATTTAGTGATGGAAAAACCAAGTAATTCACCTTGACTACACTCAAAGGGAAAAATGTGAAAAGCAAGCTTCCACTATTAAACAGTTAATTATAGTGTGTTTATGTGTATAGGGCTTGATTGTTAATTGCTTAAACTAAGTTGTTCTATAAAGACAAGTGCTTGCCTAGATTCCTATGTGCTTAGAGATTGATCTGCGTGGTGAGCTGGTCTGTTTTGCAGGGTGTAAATTGATTGACATAAATGTGTAGTCTGAATTTTAGAAAAGAGGTTTTATTGAATGTCTTGAGCAAAAGATAAACTATGAGGAAAATCTACAACTTTAATGGTAAAATTAAAAATATTAAATACTCTGTCTTACCACAACTTTTGAAGAAGCATTTCTTAGCCTCTTTATTCTTATTATCAAGAAAAGAAAAGGAAAGGAAAGGGGGGGAAAAAGAAAAGAAATATAACAGATCCTGGATTATAAGATTTTATGGGTCTAGAGGTTTTGTGATTATTTATGGAAAATAAGATCCTTGGGAAGAGATCAAGGAACGTGGAATTATTTGGGCTGGAGCTAGAAAGGTTAAAGACTAATATAAATGATCTTCAAGCCTATGAAAACCGTATAGGAAACAGACACCAGCTATTCTATTTGAACATGAACACAGAGCTTAATTGGCAAAAGCTGTAACAGAAATAATTTGGGATAAAATTATAAGAATCAATGTGCCCTCCAAAAAGTTTGGTTTTGCTATTTTTTAAAGTAGATACTAAAATTCTATAAATGACATAGTGGCATTTCATAAAGAAAATAGACCCATATTTCAAATTTCATATTAAAAACTCCTGTAAACTTTGGTTATTAAGCCTTTGAAATTGATCAGAAGGATAGCCTTCAGAAAAGCAATTGCTCAAATTATGTTAGTTAACTACAGCATGTAATTAAGTTATAAGCTTATAAATACCCAGAAGAGGAAAAATAATGGCAAAAAGTAAATCCAGTGTCAGGTGAAGTTATTCAGTTGTTTATATTTAGATTGGTTCAAGGTCCCTACTGCATGTTCTTTGGAGGGTCTATACCTTCCAAGATTTCTGAGTATTTCCTAAGGCTAAGGGTCCCATGGCTTCAAGTTCCTTTGGACGTGGAACTCACGTTCAAGTGTGAGTCTTACTTGAGTCTCAAAATCCAATTAAAAAATAATAATAATAAACCCAGTGTTCTAAGGCATTGTATGCATAATGGACTTTCACATCAGACCAAATTTCCCTTCTCAGAATGGCTGTGAAAAAAAAAAAAAATAGCTGTGTAGGTACACTGGTATTCTCAGACATTAAGTTCTGTTAAGGCAATGAGAGTCTCAACTACACTGAGTAAGGATGGTCTGCAGAAAAGTGTAGCCAGTTTCTGCAATAAACTCTGGAAAAATATTACCAAGTCAATTCAAAAAGCAAGTTACCAAGAGCAAATTTCACCATACCTTTCTACCCTTGCAGACTGTCTGTAGCTTGCAGACAGGGGGACATCTGATAGAATTCAGGAGGGTAATTAACTGAAGGACAGCATGCAGTGTTGAAGTAAGTTGTGTCTGGTTCAAATCAGGAGTAGAGAACAGAGCTTTTTGTTCATTCCTTCTGTGAACTTCAAGCTCAGTGGTGTAAAAACTGTTCAAAAGAGAGGTAGTTCAATGCGATGGATTAAGCTAAGAGATAAGTATAATCTTAAAATGATATACAACCTCAAGAAAGCTGTTTTTCCCCATTAATAATGAAAGTAAACAAAGAGCTTTCCAACATTTTTTGTTTGTAATAGCCCCTCTTTATTTTGTTTTTTCAAACTTGGGGCTTTTCCCCATTATTCTTACTAGCTTTCTTTGAGTTAAAGTATGGCTCTATAAAAAGGAATGAAATCATCTGTTCATTAACTTTCTACTCAGTAAACTTTTTTTTTATTTTCTTCAACTACAACTCTCATAATTTTTCTAGTCACCATTCTTCTCATCTATTTGCACATTCCTTAGTTTGCATGTCAGTCCCAAATGCCTCAACTCATCAGTTAAATTAGTTCTGTTTTTACAACAGCTCACAAAAGGGCTTACAGCTGAAACTCTTCCTCTAATCTAGCTCTTCTTGCTGCATGTATTATTTCTTTATTGACCTTAGCTTTGTAGAGCTTTAAAAATAATATATATCAGCAAGGGTTGCATGCTTTCTAATCATATGTTTTCTCCTGCTAATCATTCAGTTACCTGATTAGAAACAGATGCAACCTATTTGAAACGTGAACTTACCAGTGAACTGCTTATAATGGTTGCATATTTTTTAGATAGTCTATGTCTGTGTTGTGAAATGCCCAAGAAGGTTTTCAATGGTAAGCATTTAGATGATATTTTATAGCTATAAGTTTTTTTTCCTTCCAAGTGACCCATTCCAACCAATACAAATTGACAAACAAAACAAGCAACAACAAAGATTCAACCAACATCAAAAGCCAGAACGTTTATAAGTAATCTGCAAACAAGAGTACTAGAACTGTGATAGTACAAATTTCAAAACAGGCAAATCCCCTGCTCTCAAAGAGCTTATGACATATTGGAAAAAGTAAACACATAAACAACCATTTATAACCCAAAGCATAATATGATACTTTAATTAAAATACATCCAAAGTGGTATGCAAAAAGGACAGGAAAAAAAAAAAGTCTGTCTAAGGAGAATCAGGGAGGGCTTGATGGAAATTTTAGTGTTTGTGTTAGATCTTGATAAAGGAGTAGAATTTCAATGGGCAGAGATGCAGCGAAATTCTAGGCAGGAGCTAAGGATCAGCAGCAACCTTCAAAAAAATGCTTATAAGTCATGCCAATCGGATCACCCACAATTTTACTGATAAAAGGTTAAATTGCTGACTTGTAACAGGTTAATATAATATTGAAATGATCCATATCAATAGCACAATGCTAACCAAAGGGTCTTGAACTAAGCCATGTAACAAACTATAGAACTCTGAATATAAATAGTCTCAAATATTTGTTTAATCAGACTGCCAACTCAACTGAAATTTACTTTTAAAAAAAAGAGCCCAGTGAACATCTTCAAATTAGAACTGAACCTATGTGGGTGTTTTTTTGTTGTGTTTTGTTTTTTATTATTGACTTAATTTTTTTAGAGAAGTATTAGGGTTCATAGCAAAATTAAGGTTAAGGAACAGAGATTTCCCATCTATTCCCTACCCACATACATACACAGCTGCCCCCATTGTCAACATCTCCCACCAGAGTGGTACATTTGTTACAATTGTTGAACCTACCCTGACACATCATAATCACTCAAAATCCATAGTTGACATTATAGGTGACTTTTATTTAACTTTTATAAATATAACAAAATTGGGACAATCAGCATGTTCTCCAAATCAAATCTGAGCTAAACTTACTTATTACACCTGGTTCATATTTGTGGTTATCAATGAAATACCAATTAGGTCAACAAAATCTGGACAACAAATTTTAAGTTTTAATAAATAGAGGCTTTTACAATAACTACTGGATGATTTGGAGAGTTTTTCTTTAGAAAAATTCTCATCAACGACAAAACCTTGTTTTGCCCTTGCAGAGAGTCCCTATGCTTAAATCCTGGTTCAGCATTTAAATTACATTCTTTCCTTTAGCCCACTGGTTGGTTCAGACAATTCAGGGTGGATATAGAAGTAGCTGGAGGGATATTTTGGCTGTGGACTAGTTAGTAATAATAACCAGACACTTCAAAATTTGCTGCTTCTTAATAAATAAATGCTTGTCAAGTAACTGCTGAGTTCATCCCAACATGCGCTCTTTGTACACATGGTCCTTTCAGAAACCAAGAGAAGCAGAGAGGCAGGATCTGTCGACTAAATGGCCCTTTTTCCATTGCTTTGATCCACCACCAATTCTAGTTAGTCATCTCTGCTCTGAAAATTCCTCTCTAACTTTGAGGGCACATGATGGCTTGTTTTGGCACTAACTCTGTAGAGCTAAAACTCTGGGCTACAGAAGCAGAAAGATTTAAGAGCCTCTCACCTCACAAACTTGAGTTTCAGGTTGGGGCAGTGACAACCTGTCAGAATCTCGTTCGTGGCACCCAAGCAAACCAAGCACATGGACAGCGGAAATGGCTAGAAAAATCCTCAGACCCTGGTTCTCTTGGTAATTAATTCCATTGATTATTTGGGTGTTTAAATACTGAGACAGACCCTGGTGCCAGCCTAAAATACAAGTCAACTCACATTTCCCTTGGCCTTTTAGAAAATGCAGATGTGTCCAAATCCTAAAAAACAGCTGCATTAAAAAAAAAAAAAAAAGGAAGGAAGGAAGAAAAAAGAAACAGGGAGGAAAAGTGTTCCAAACAAACGAAATGTTGATCTGTCTTTTATTAATTTCATTTTTTATCTTCTTGTGTACAGACATTTGACAGCTGTGACATTCATGGGCAATGCATTTGAAAAAGAAGACATAAATATTCAGAGACATATTAGAATGCTGTTCAATGTAAGCACCTGTCTACTTAGTGTTGACAGAAAATCATTTACTTTGCTTTATGCATGTTCCCTCCAGAGACCACAGAGGTCCTATTTTATTTAAAGAGCTGGTCCCAATATCAGTGCTTGTTCTTGAAACTGCAGTATATACAGCTAATTATATTTATTGAGGAAACAATTTTGTTTTATATTTTCAATAATACTTAAATAATTTGGTCAATCTTGACCTCAGAAACTATTTCCCCAAGGATTCAGTTAACGAAAGACTTCATACAAGACCTGATACCAATGTTCCTATACTATACTGTTTCCATTATCATCTAGGGAAATTTTTCAAATATAACTTTCATAGATGAGACATGTACAAGATGAAACTGTAAGATCTCTGTGGGTCTTAGGAAAACCATCACAGTCAACGAAATCCATGCCAACATCTGTATATATGTATTTATTATTTATTATGCTTTGATTTGTATAATCTTAAACAATATTAGTCTTGCACAAAGTAATCCATTATTAAAAGTCACAGGAATCATGACTTTTAAATCAGATATATCAAATTTGGTAAATCTTTGTTTCTTTTCTACTCAGCCCAAATCAGAGAAGTAATCATGTAACTTAACTAGACTGAAACAGGTGGCCACATACATAGGAAAGAAGAAAGGAAGGAAGGAAGGAAGGAAGGAAGGAAGGAAGGAAGGAAGGAAGGAAGGAAGGAAGGAAGGAAAGAGAGAGAGAAAGAAAGAAAAGAAGAAAGTAAGGAAGAAGAAAGAAGGAAAGGAAGGAAGGAAGGAAGAAAAAGAAAGAAAGAAAAGAAAGAAAGAAAGACAGACAGAAAGAAAGAAAGAGAAAGAAGGAAAAGAAAGAAAGAAAGAAAGAAAGAAAGAAAGAAAGAAAGAAAGAAAGAAAGAAAGAAAGAAAGAAAGAAAGAAAGAAAGAAAGAAAGAAGGAAAGAAAGAAAGAAAGAAAGAAGGAAAGAAAGAAAGAAAGAAGAAAGAACCTTTATTAGGATGCTAAGTTTGCTGTGGGACCTCATAAGGTGGTCTTGATATGTATTCTTAAAGCCTTCTGATTTGTTTCCAAGTGATTAAAATAGGTATGCTTAAGTTTAATTATTCACCCAAAGTATAATTTCCTTCCCTGTATTTGGTAAAATGCCTATCTTGAAGGTGTATGGTTTGCAATGGGTTAACTTTGGACTACTGAGAAGCCTCCTTTAGCTGAATCTCAGGTCAGAATTACAAATGTACCATATTATCAGAGATATAATGAAACACAGACCTAAGTGAACAAAGCCTAATTTTTTGGCTATGACATTTCTCTCCATTTTAGTTTTACCTGACATAAGTGTGTAATGATGTTAGCTGGGCCTGATGAGGTGGGGGGCGGGGGGAGGCGGTGGAGGTTGAGGCGTGGGGGAAAGGCAGCTAGAACAGGCAGACCTCAGAGCTCAAGACTTCCAAAACCTTACAATGCTGCCACCTACAGGCTGAAATTTTCAAGGCGCATTCCGTCAATATTGTGTTTTCCGACCCTTAACAATGAAAAACATAAAAAATCGCGGTAGAAGATCGGAGCCCAAAACTCAAAATTCTGCAAAGAGTTAAATGGCCAGGTGATACGAAAGAACAGACCCTTTGGCTTAGTTAGTTCAGTGCCGTTACATAATTTAATTAGGATCATCACACTGCAACCGAAGCTGTCTAGAGGAATTATGAGCCAGAAGTTCAGATCACATGTGAATCCTTTTGCTCAATTAAGGCTAAGCAATTTTTAAGGTTTTTTTCCTCTTTGCAGTATATGCAAAGAGCAGTGAAGCGTGGCCTGCATATTTTTCACATTAAAATTATTACATAAAGCCTGTAGCATTGGAAATACTTACGGAAATCAAAATGTTACACTCTGACCTTGGGCATTTAAACTTGGTCATTTTTAAAGCTATTGTTGCCATGCTCTCCTTTGTTCTAGGAAAATTACTGTGGTTAGTTATAATAGCTGAATGAATAATTACTGGCGGAAGAAAAGAAAAGAAACATGTAATGGTGCTGAAAAGACTCAAGCCTACGTACTACTAAACAGTTTTAAGTCTGTTTTTGAAGTCCCAGCATCGAGACAAAAGGCAAAATCCTACTGCTCTCTTCCCTACTGTGCCCACCAAAAAAAATGACCATGTCCCTTCTCAGCAGACTATCCCATCTACGTGCCTTTATGTCAAGAAAAACTCTGCTAAGAACTTGAGGAGGGAAAAAAACTTCTGGAGGAGTCTGATTTTAGGTTGATCTATATTTTATGATGCAAGCACATGCAGCAAGAAGCATATCAGACTAATGTTCATTATCCAGCTTTTCTCCTAAAATTTTAAATCTCCTTCAGGCTTTTAGTTTCCTTTCTCATGGACTGTATCAGCAAACAGGAGAGATGGCAAAACTTTCTTGTCTGAATGGTGCATTAAATGTATATAATCAGTAAGAAATTATAATTTTAGTAATTTAAAATATAGCTTGAGATCATATTTGTTATTTGTCCTTACGAAAATGACTATTCCCAAATCAAGCTACCTCAAATTTTCCAGCAGAAGTTTCAAGTTAACTTTTAAATATTTATTTGGAGAAATAAATACTAGTCTTAGTAAAAGATCATGCTAATAAAAAATGACAAAATAGGAACATGCAAAGAAATAAGTCAATATTAGGAAGAACTTTACATTCAGTTGGGGACCTTGGCAACTTGGAGTAGCTTTATGGATGTATTTGTCTGTTTATTTATTTTTGAAAATCCCCAGTATCTCAGGATGGATTGCTTAAGACAACTGAAACTAGAACAGACAACAAAACTTCCAGTGAGTACTGTGAGAAATTCTTCACTAACTCATAGATCAAAGAAAATAAGGCAAAACTCATTTTTCAATATTACAACCTACTTATTATTTGTAATAGAAAAAAATCTGGATTTTAAGGGCACACACAAATAGTGTATCTGCGTCACATATTGTTTACTAGTTTCTTAGATGAGAGGTACACAAAATGCAAAAATGAAGCAATCTTTATTTTCAAAGAATCTGAAAAGGTTAATTCTTCCTACTTGTGCAACCAGATATTTGTAGGATTAACAGCTCCTTTAAACACTAGTTGGATTTAGTTATAATAAGAATATAAATACAATAAGACATTCCTAAGGGGAATACAATTTTTAAAAAATTTCCATATTTGCTACAATAAATGTTATGCCTAGAAATTTTATAGCTAACAGAAACACAGAAAATACTATACCCAGAGCTAGAAAACTGTTCCAGTACAAAACAAGTCTGATGTATTACCTTCCAAATACACAGCATATCCCTGGTAAAGTTGTAAATTATGGTTGCAAATGAGGCCACAAACAAAATTTTGCTCAAGGCATGAATCATAAATTCAAACAATAATCATCTCCTACGTGAGGCACAACTACTTTGTTTACTTCTTAGACACTGTTTCCTAAACATGAAGATGAAAGTAGGTCAAGGAAATTTAGCATCTTTTTCTCATGAAGCATGCTCTGATATTGGGTGCACTGCCTTATTTACAATTGCACAAACCTTTTAAATATTAAAATCTGTGTTTTCACAACACTGGGTCCTTAAGCATATTGACATTTTACCTCATGATGACACCATATCATCAAAACTATAGATGTTTACTGAGGAAAAATAAATGACTCTCAAGAATAACCTGCTATGTGGAATTCTGGTATGTTTTTCATATTGAAAATCAAAGGATATTTAGCTGATATTTACTGGTACTTTTAATCTTCTTTGTAGATATAATTGTTTGCTACTCTTTGCACACGTCTGAGAAGTCAAATGTTTTTTTCTCTCTCTACATTTTAGAATTTCTAAAAGCCTAATACCATGAAGACCTTTTTAAGTATGAAGCTTAAGAAGGCTGGCCTTTAATTAAACCTGTTCCAATCATAGAAAGAATCATGAAGTTAATCACTTAAACCAGTTCTAAGAATTACGTTGGAGGAATATACAACTGTAAAATACTGTTTGGAAAGCAGATTTTGAATATTAACATAACAATTTCTACTTACAGACAATGAGAATAAAGAGCAGCATGCTTACTGGTCTATAAGGTCCTTAGATGTCACAAACTTCCTGTTTTTTCAGCAACGGATATCAATAATAATAACAATAGTAATAGTCACATTAAGTGCTTATAATATAGTCAGAACCATGCTATGCACTTTACATGGATTATCCCATTTAATTCTCACAGCAACTCTTTAAAACAGAGATGATGTTTCTATCTGTCTTAGAGATTATGGAACTGAGGCTTAGAGAGGAAGGTAGAACACATGGTCCACATCACCCTGAGCTAGGCACTGGACCTTCATAGATGAAGAGCAGTCTGTTTCCTGAGGAAACCAATCATCTATTCATCAAAACTTTCTGTCAGTGTATAAACCAAGGGGAACACATAAAATTTGCTTTAGTTTAAATCTACTCAATTGAAATCAGATAACTTATGGGTGCTTATACAGATCTAATAAGCGGGAACAATGGTCTACATAATCCAATCATTCAAAAAGTAGCTATTGAATGCCTAGTGTGTACCATCTCTACTAGGGGGTGTGAATTCAGTGGTGAGCAAGATGAAGGAATCTCTGCCCTCAAGGAGCTTTTACCAGTAGTGGGAAGATCAAACAATTATTTAAATCTTCAAATAAAATAATTAAAAATTAAACTGAATAGAGAATAATGGAACTTAGGCAAGAGATCAGAAGATGTCTCTACATAGAGGACACTTACTGGGACTTGAAGAATGAGGATTCGTCTTGCCAAGACGTGGAAAGGGTATCTCATGCCAAAGGAAATGTATATGCAAAAGGCCTCACAACCAATGAGTCAGTAAGTCCTGTTGGCTTGGACACATTATCCTGAATCCATCCACTCCTTTCTATTCATCATCTTAGTCCAGTTTATAATCATCTCTTGTCTGGACCACTGCTTCTCCTTGGCCTCCTTCAATTCCATTCTCCTCACAGCAGCCAGAGCATTCTTTTAAGAAATGTAAAACTGTTTACACAACTAACCTGCATGAAATCCTTCAATAGCTTCCCTGTGTGCTTCCTTCGGATAGCTATATGATGTGTTCCATCTTGTCTTTCAGATTTTTCCTTCAATGCCCCCTTCTAAATGAGGTCTTCCTTCAGGGCTCAATCTAAGATAGGACCTACTCACTCTGACACATCATATTTATTCTTTTGAACTTTCTGTTTATGACATATCTTCATCTCCTGAAACTTCAGCTCTTTGAGGATAAGCCTTATCTATTTTAGACACTATGTCAACTAAGTATTTCACTTAGTACCTACAGCATAGCTGATACTCAATTAAATTGAAAGGACTGGAGAAGTATGCAGAGGTCAAATCATCCCTGGACCTTTCATCCACATGGAGGAGTTGGGATTTTTATTCCAAATGTAATGGGAAGATTTTGGGGAATTCTAAGCAAGGGGACAAAAATCATACCAGCTATTGTGTGGAGAATAGACTGAAGAAGGAAAAGAGTAGAAATTAAAAAAAAATGAATTAGGAGTTAATTCAGAAATCCAAGAGAGATGGTTTTGTCTTGGACTAGGTTGGCAGTATTAGAGACGTAGGAGAAGTGAATGATTTTTGTGATATAATTTCAACTTGCTGATATATTGAATTTGGAGAAAAAGGAAAGTACAAAATTATATATACATAATTGAATATATATATTCCCCCCCCCCCCCGAGATGGCAGGAAGGGAGGAGTTAAAGGAAGATAGACCTGGAGGTAGGACCATGATTTCAAACTGGATGCGTTCAATCATCCTGAGCCAGACCTAATTTTCTGGCAACATATTTGGGTTTGTTTCAGGTCTGGTATTTCTCCTCATAGGGGCAATTTAAGGAAAGGCCAGTCTATTAACAGAAACAAACATCTTTTTAGCAGATATCCTGGCTTGATTACACAGCAGCACCATAAGACATAAATAACAGCTCATGAAGGATGATGAATATTTAGCTCTTCGTTTTTTTTATACCAGTTTTCCAAAGAAGCCAAAAACAATTTTCTCAAAGAATTCCAAGCCCTAAATATAATATACAGAAGAACTCATGGATTAGTAAGGCTTTCTACTGCATTTAATTGAAAGATGATGCTGTAGGATTTTACTCTTTTATTCCCATTTTACAATCCCTCCATGCCATCTGTAGTAACAGGGGCATGTGGAACAGGGAGAAGCATCAGAGGTGGCCTGATGCCATTAGTAGTGTGCTAGTCACTATTACTGAGGGAGGCCTGAGGATGTGAACCATGGTCGAACAGCTAGAGAAGGAAGGAGTCCAAGAATGACAGCAACTGTGCAAGGAGCAGTAGCTAAAGGATAATGGAAATTGGAGAAAGGAGCATAGCAGGAGAGTGGAAAGGACATTGGGTGTCTCCTAGTTCTAAGATGAAAGGTTGCTTTTCAGATTTCCTAGTTGACTTGAAGATTGATATTCCAATAGATATCAAATTATTAAGAAATTAAAAATCACTTCTCAGTGACATTTTATTTTTGTGACAAAGGCAGCCATCATATTCTTCTTCATTCTTCTATTGATACTGTTCATGAAACAATAGTGTTTTGGGCTCTGATGTAATTCTAAATGTATTAACATCTAACAAACACAGACTTAGATGCATGGCAAAGATTAAGAATGCAACCAAAAGTAGGTAAATGACAACAAAGCCATCACTTTGGATATTAAATTGCTCTTAACATCCTTGCAGAAAAAAATTAAATAACCACTGGTTGATAACTTCTAGGAAAAAAAAAAGAGCCATAGTCAATATTCTTAACTTGACAGAGATGATTATGAGAACTGAATGATAAATATTTCCAATTATGATTTTTAATGTTGTAAAAAAGAAGGGGGAGTACCAAAATTAATTTGATTGTTGTGAATATAACTAAATTTCAATAATATCCTTAATACATAACCAAATAAAACATCAACAAAGGAAAAGCACGTATTAATGTAAGATCAACAAAATAAACTGGAAATTTCATTTACAACATTCCTATATTTTTAAATTAAGAAATGTGTGCCAGGGATATCCACTACCTGCTCACCCCAGCTGGGGATGCTTTGAAGTGCCTAAGTCCAGCCATAAAGTACAAGGACAGGAGCTTCTCTCCCTCCATTCTACTGGATCCAATATTCCGCTAGGGATCCTAGGTCTCCTGGGACACAAATAAGCATATTCCTCGAGGGTCCAAAGATCAGGCAAGCCCCAAATGATAATGCCGATTCCCTTCTGGTGATGACTTGACGATATGCTGGTAGGATGAATCCTCCCTTGGCCTCTATTTTGAGGCAGGTTTGATTCACTGGTTCATGCAGCTCCTGGGTACTAGCGTATTGAGCCTCACAGCAGTTCTCCCAGGCAATTAGCCACAGCATCTTTTGACCACAGGCTGCCCAGTAGATAACGTTCAGGGAAGGGACAACAAGTACCCAAATGCTCCTACCCCCATTCTCCTCATCTTTTTTTTTTTTTTTTGAGCTTCCCCTCTTTATCTGTGCTTCCTTTATCTTTTGTCCATCCCATTTCTTTCTCCCCATAGCACTAAATATCCCATCAGAAAGGGATTGTCAGCAAGGACCCCAGCCTACAACAACATGTAATTTATTTACCTTCTTTGAAGTAGAAGGAGCCAAATCCTCAATATACAACCCCCTTTCACAAAGGAGAGAGGGAATGTTTTTAATCCTCTTGGTGTCTTGGACATTTTTAGAATGGACAAGATAGCTTGTAACTAGAAAACATTAAATTGTAAACATACACCCAGAAGGTGACGGGTTTTCATACCTGATGATGAACATTGGCATTTAAACAGTTCCTCTCCATCAAGTGATTTCCTAAATCTTTAGATCTTACCCCCCTTCTTGTCTATTAAATGGACCAAAAATGACCTCCTTGATGACACTGATGCTTTGTGGCATCCAGAGATCCTCAAAAAGGTATCTTGCCTGCTTAGAGCAAAGTACTATTTTATCCTGAAACCAAAGAAAATAAAAAATAGGCTCTACCAATATTAAGTTGACTCAGTTTTCATGTGGCAAAATTAGTAAATAGAGTAATCCAGGATATATAGTTACTGTCCTTACACCCCCTCCAAGAAAGGAGACACAATTTCTAAAAATGTATGTTCTCCTAAAAAATAAAATGAAGTGCTTCTTGTTCCCCCACTTCGGGTAAATATGTACTAACTTGTAGTTAAACCACACAGGCATATGATAAGGTTGAAAATGGTAATAAACCTGTGTAATGAAATAAAAACCAGTACAGTTGGAAAGCCTATCAGGCCCTCTTAATAGAAATGATGCCATCTACCCATTAGGATTTATTTGTAAAGCTATTGCCATAACCTGTTAATGTTAAAGCAAATGATTTTGAACTAGACTTTGCTACAATTTAGGCCCCATTCATAGCAAACATGGCACTCCACAGGTTTTGAAAATTTGCACTAAATTCACATTTCAAGATGGACTAAGACTTCATCTGCCAAGCTTCAGTCTGGGGCAAGTATTTTAGAGGCTAGTTGTAAACCCTAAACATGAAGAGGAGTGATGAAAAGTGCAAGCCCCCCCATGATAATAATATATTCAATAAATCTTTTTCTTTCTAGTTTTACCAAATTACACATGAAAATGTAAGCATATAAATTCAAACCATGTGTAAATAGAATGGAGGACTAAAAATTAGCAGGAAATGAGCATCAGAAGCTGTCACCTGCAGTATGCAGGTATGCGAAATATTGAGTGCTATTTAATCTGTTTCCCATTTCATTAACGTGTGCCACCTAGCTTTGCTAATGTTTTGCTACTCCTTTTCTTAGCAGCCCAGGAAGCAGTCCTGTGAAATGCATGAGTATTATTCCTATTTTACAAATGAGACACTGAGGGAAAGAATGGCCATACAGCTAGTCAAATAGATAAGAGGGATTCCATACACGTTGATGACTCAGCACATTAGGGGTAAGAAGACCATGGAATGCACATTCACAGTGTAGCAAAATCCCTCCAGCTGCCTGAAAGATAAGCTTCTGGACTCAAGAGAAAATGTCAACATAGACCAAAATATGATTCTAGCAACCTCATAAAAGTCCATCAATAACAAGTTCATGTGTTGCTCCTCTCCTTTTCACTGTTTTCTACTATACTATGTTGAGGGACCATGCCTACATGTATGAACTGACTGGCAAAGCTACATGGACATTTATATGAAAGGTTTGCATAATTTACATGGGTCTATGGAGGCAATCCTTTGTGTCCTTGGACCACTTTCAAGATAAAAGTCAATAGACTTGTGATAAAAAGAATGAGACAATCACAAAACAAATAAGTACTGACTAGCTGACCAAGAAAACAGAAGTAGAGAGAAGGCCATGAAAGAACTAGAAGAAACATTATAACCCACTAAAAATCTTTGCTAAAGTCTTGGGGGCAAGATATCATTGCTTTAAAAAACTTTAAAAAGTATAAAACACTCCCTTGTTCTAGAGAAACGTAAAATCATATTGGGGAGGAAAGAGACAGTACTGGGAACAAAAGAGATTTAAAATGTTCCAAAGCAATAAAATCAAGAATGGAAAAAGAGTAAATAGTTAATTCTTGTAATGTTATAGCAAAATTAAAAGAGCAAGGATTTGGAGTCAGAGGACCAGAGTTCCATGACTCAGTGGCCAAATGACCTCAGGTAAGTTCTTAAATTTACTGACACTTATTTTCTTCATAGGTAAAATGAGGATCAACACCAGCAATCTTTAGCACAAATGTTTGTTACATGCAGTAAGTTAATTATTATAATCCAAAATGAAGTCAAGTGGAAATATCACCAGGAAAACTTGTGACTAAGGTGCCATGTTTAAATTCTAATAGCTTATCCTGAAGACTTTTCCTTATCTATATCCTATAGCCCACAGAACTCAGGAAATTCAAAGCTCGCGTCTACACAGAAAGATCTCAAGACACTGGAAATGAGGAATTAAAAAATAACATATGAAGTTGAGAAGATTAAGTATAAAGCAATTAGCTATTTATCCAGATGTCTAAAATGCTTCTAAATATATGGAAATATTTTAACCAAGAGTCCATTTTAAGTCTTGAAAACCCAGAGTAACAGTGGGGACTTTATCTATAGAAGTAGTTCTAAGGCAAGGCTTGACAGTCTATCTTGTACTTCAAAAATCAACAATGATTATCGACCACCTGTATGCCTTCCCAATGCTGTGATATTACCAAGTGCTCTAAAGATTTTGTACTTAACCCAAATCACATTTTTTTTTCTTATCCTCTTCCAATTTAACTCATCTCTACACCTTGTAACAGGCTGAGGTCTGGAGGCCTGGCTCACACAAGGACATGCATCTGTTGGTTCTGTAGAGTCTCTGGGGTTTCTGCAGTAGCAACATTACATTTTCATTACTGAAACTTCCCAGCCAGATAATGTCACTTCATACACCGTAGACCCTCTGATGCTTGGCAAATGCTTGGCATCAGATCCACATGAGCCTTTTCTTATTAGACAGTTTCCCTTCACTCTCCTTGCACTGAGCTGCTTGCTAGGCCAAAGATTCCTCTTACCTTGCTGCAAGATCCATTTCTGCAGGATTTTTCTTTGGCAGCAAGATTTCCAAGGGAGTCTAAGTATTGAATCCCTGGGTGCTTTTAGTTGCACCTGTTTTATTCTTTACGGAGTCATTAGAATTTGGCTGAGAGAAGGGAACAGCGGAGAAGCATTGAGTTTGTAAAAGAGCAGCTCAGCGTGACATTTTTTTCCCCCAAAGTGCAATGGAGTGCATCCTATAACAGAAAATTTAGCCACAACCAACCACCTTCTAGTTTATAATTTGGAGCTTTCACACTATCTGTTCCTAGGTTTTCTCCCTTTAGTCTTGATGCTTCAGACAAATTCTGAATAATAAATGGGAGGAGCTGGGGTAGGAAGAGCTGGAGAGAAAGTGTCAAGAACCCTATACCAGTAAATGAAAATAAAAAGATCCTGTGCAGTCTATATTGGATACAGATGTACACAAGACACAACTCTGTCCTGTAAAGTTGTCAAGAATGCACCAACTACATATGGCCTCATAGTAGGATGAAGAACCATGATAGGATAATCTAGTAAACAATTCCTTTATAATTAGAAGCAGGGTTATACATTGTGCTATTGTCCTGGATCTACCTGGTACCTCAGCAGTTAATGAGTACCCACTAAGGGCAGGGAACTGGACTAAGGAATGGAACTTTGTTTCTCTTACTACCATTTTTTCTACCCATGTCCACAACCATGGGTCAGGGCCTTATTAATTCTCAGCTAGATTCTTAAAATCACTCAATAATAAAACACTCCCCTACCAAACCAACTTTCACACCATAGTGAGATTACTTTTCCTAAAATATAGTGTTGATCATTTCACTCATCTGATCAAAAGTCTTCAGTGGCTCTCTACTGTGTACCCAATTAAGCCGAAAGGTCTCAATTTAGTATTTAAGCCCTTTACAAAATAGTTCTTTTCTGCTTGCCTTTCTCCTTTGTTTTCTCTAGTCAAGACTCTGGGCAAATCCCACAAAGTCAGCAATTCTCTAGAGTCTCCAAGGTAAGCAAGTGTGAAACAGCCAGTATGTCAAGGCGTTCTGGGAGTTTCCCTATTAGAAGGAAGGTTGGTAATGACCAACAACCTATGCAGGAATGGATCTATGATGAAAAGCCAGGAAGGGCCTTCCAACCTGCAGACAGTGGAGATGTTACATGTTTCACACACATCACTCAACCAGGTAGTTCTCACTGGCAGCCATTCTCAAAAGAACAGAGTGCTAAGCCCATGAGAGGTTAGTGATCTCGGAGGTTTGCATATGAAGAAGTGGTGGTGAGCACTTCCAATCACACCCAGCTTTCCTTCTCTCTCTCCCTTCCAACAGGCTGAGGACTGACTATAGAAGCCATTACTTTCTCCTCCCTGACTCAGAGAGTATTCTTTTCTTTTTTAAAACAACACCTCCATATTGTATACAAGACGCTTGTTACTTCAAATATTGTCACTCCACTCTGACTAGCATTCTGTATGTTTGTGTACCTTAAAAGTGGAGGAAAGAAGAACACTGAACTCATAGAAGGTGGATATTTGAGCAAGGCAGATGGGGACTGAGTATATGGGTGACATGTATGACACAATCACCAACACCTTCCTGCTGAGATGAGGAACAGGACAATAATATGTGCAATCCCCACTTCTATTCAACACCATCTTGGAGGTCCTGGCTAGTGCAAAAAGGCAAAAACAAAGAAACAAAGAGTTTCTAAGAATTGAGAGCTCATTACCCACATAGGACATGACTGTGGTTGAATAATCTATATAAACACTCTTAGAAATAACAGATATATCAAGGTCACTGGATACAAGAGTGATACACAAAAATTAATTATATATCAGCAAAAAGAAATGAAATGTTTTTAATTTAAAAATTACAAAAGCATCAAAACTATTAAATACCTAGAAGTTTATCTAACATAAGGTTATGCAAGTCCTCTATATAAGAAAACTATTACTAAGACTTCACCAGTGGAGGAATATATAATGGTTGTGGATTGGAAATGGGAAGACGCAATGTTCTAAAGATCTTAACTCTCCTCAAATTGATCTATAGAGTGAATCAAAATCCCACCAAGTGAGGTGGGTTTTTTTGTCTTATTTTGTTTTGTTGGGGAACACATGGTATTCATGTCTGTAGAAATTAACACACAAATTCTAAAATGTATATGGATCTGCAAGGGTCAAAAATGGCCAAGATAAAATTGAAGATGCAAAACTAAGCTGAAGGATTTATACAACTAGATATGTAAATTTATTATAAAGCCACAATATTTTAGATCTTGTGATACTGACACAGTGATAACCAAAAAGACAAATGGAACAAAAGAAACCAGATATAGATCCATGCATATATGGATACATGCTTTATGACAAAGATGGTACTGCAGTGTGGTGAGGAAAAAGGTGGTCTTTGGGGACAAGTGGAGATCTATATGGAAGAAAACTAATCTTGATCTCTACACTTCATATCATACACTAAAATCAATTCTAAGGGGACTGTATATCTAAATGTGAAAGGAAAATCAATTAAACTTTTAAGAGACTACATAGGAAATATTTTCATTAGCTTGGAGTAAGGCAAAAATTTCTTAAGACACACACACACAAAAATATTACCATAAAGGAAATGAGTGATGTCTTGAAAGACATTAAAATTGGAAACTTCTTCTCATCTGAGATACCATTAAGAGAGAAAAGGCAAGCCACAGAGTGGCAGAAAATACTCGCAATACATATAGCCACAAAAGACTCATATCTAGAATGAATAAGCAACTCCTATAAATCAATTTTTAAAAAACAGATAACCCAACAGAAAATCAGGAAAAAATTTGAATAGGTTCTTCACAAGAGGTATTCAAATAGAAAGTGACCACATGAAAAGGTGTTCATCCTCATTAGTCATCAGAGAAATGCAAAAGAAAACCATAATTTACCACAACACCCACCTAAAATTGCTAAAATTAGAAAGCCTGATAATACCAAATGTTGACAAGGATGTGGAAGAACTGGAACTCTCATACAATGCAAGCGGGAGTGTAAATGGGCACAGCTGCTTTGGGGAACTGGTTAGCCTCATCTATTACAGCTGAGCATATACAAACCCTAAGACACAGAAATTCCACCCAAAAGAAATACATACATATACACACCACAATACATGTACAGGTAGTTTCTCAAAAGGTTAAACACAGAATTATTGCATGACCCTATAATTTCACTCCAAGGGAAATGAACACATACATCCACACAGAAACGTGTTTGCAAATATTTATAGCAGCATTATCCAAAAGGTGGAAATAGCCAAAAGGTAGAAACAACCCAAATGCCCTTGGATGAATGGAAGAACAAATTGAAGCATATCAACACAGTAATATATTATTCAACTATAAGAAGGAACAAAGTACTGACACACGTTACAATGTGGGTGAAACTTGAACATGTTATTCTCAGTGATAGAAGCCAGAGACAAAGGTCACATATTGTATGATTCCTTTTATATAATATATCCAGATTGGCAAATCCATAAAGACAGAAAAAAAATTGGTAGTTATCAGGGAATGGGAGAGAGGTGATGGGTAGTGATTACTTAATGGGTACAGGGTGTTTTTCTGGTGTGATGAAAAAGTTCTAAAAGTAAAGAGAGGTGGTAGTTGCAAAATGTTGTGAATACATTAATTCTACTGAAATGTACATTTTAACATGGTTAATTGTATGTTACAGGAATCTTACCTTAGTTTTTTTAAAGACATAAAAAAATGGTTCTTCTCTGGCCTCAGTTTCATCCTCTCTGGAAACTATATTCCTATTCTATATAGGCAGTCCTCACTTTGCACAGTACTGGCATGAATTTCAGTTACCATAGTTAAGGTAGATTATACCAGTCTTCCAACAAAATGGCCCAAATTTCAGTTACCACAATATAGTAATTATGAGTACTGCATAAAGTACAAACCTCAAACCTAGTTCTTTGGTGTGTATACATATATATATATATATATATATATATATATATATATATATATATGCATCATAATCAGTGACCAATACATCACTTCTTTCAAAGCCTGCCAGTGACTGGCCACTGCACATCTATTACTCAGTTTATGCATAGACAGTGAAGAATACAGTTGTGCTGTTTCCCAGTGATAAACCCACATGACATTTTACAAAAATGGGTAATTGGAAGGGGAATTGGCCTCTTTTAATAGAGATGTTTTAACAGAGATAAAAATTCAGCAAAGAAATGGAAAATGAAATGTCAAAACTGAAACTCTCATCCAGTGTAGAGTTATAGAAGAAATAGCTGACCACAGGATTGTTGACAGAGCTACCATTTGAGAGACTCAGGATATACAGTCAGAAGAACTTACTGAAGGTGAACTTATCAACATAAAAGAGGAAAGAGGTTTTGACAAAAAGGATGAAGATGTCCCAGAGGAAGAGATGCTGGCAAACAACTTCAATATTAAAGAAGCTCTCAGAGATATTTCGCGACATTGAAAGCATGAAGGATAAAATGTTGGAAGCTAATCAAAACTTAGAAAGGAGTATGACAATATGCCAATGCAAAGAAAAATGTTCACTCCTAATCATAAATTATAAGCAAGATGACAAGTACTATTAAAACTACTCTTGATAAATATTTTACAAAAACAATAATATACTTTAATTCTCAATGTTTCTCATGTTTTTAATACAGTGTATTAAATAGCTTTACTGCTTTAATTTCCTTATATATTTATAAGTGACAGTTTTTATTCTTCTAACAGAAATTTTTTTAACAAGATGCTGAACAACTGCAATTTTTCCCAATGACCATTAAGATTGCTTTGTGTGGTTTCAACTTACACAGCCATTTTTATGATCCCACACTGCATGCAAAACCACAACAGCCTGTACTCTACTTCTTTATCTCTCTAGTCAGAGAAATAATACTGACTAGTATTCCATTCAAATACTACTATCACCAATTTAAAATATTTGTATACCTCCTAACAATATCTCTGCCCCATAATATTGGCTTAAGAAATATTTGTTTCCTGGGGCGCCTAGGTGGCACAGTTGGTTGGGCGACTGACTCTTGGTTTTGGCTCAGGTCCCATCTCAGGGTGGTGAGATCCAGCCCCATGTGGAGCCCTGCATCCAGTGGAGTCCCATCGAGCCCCACCCCTCACCACTGGTATTGCGGAGTAGGCTTGAGACTCTCCCTCTCCCTCTGCCCTTCCCCACTGTGCTTTCTTTCTCTCTCTAAAATAAATAAATAAATCTTAAAAAAAAAAAGAGAAAAATTTGTTTCCACCACTCCTTTCCCATTTGGTGACTTTGATCATGACATTTCCTTACCCTATAATTCCTTCCCCTTGCAATTTTAAACACACCTTCCTTCATGAAGACATTTTTCTGTTCCCCAAATTAAGGTAATCCCACCCTCCCTCCCTAGCGCCTCTGCCTACTGTAATAGAAAATAGTCCTTTTGAATTAGCAACAACTACCTCTTAATATACCTTTGTTGTAATATATATCTGTTTTTCACTTTTGTTTATGTTTTTTTCTTTTGTTTTTGCAAGTAGAGAACTGATTAAATGTAGAGTGTGATTAAAATGAGATATAACAGAATATATGCATATACAAATAAAGACAAAATAGATAAAGGGGAAAACAGAACTTCTTTTATTTTTAATAAATATAAAAATTCTAAAGCAGAACTTTCCTGGAAAACAGATAATATATTACTATAGCTTTTTATTTGAGGGTTTATATAATACAGGATACCTCTAAAATATCTATGTTAAGAACAAAGTCTATGTGAGTTTTATCCCTCAAGGGTGTGGAGGAAAGACAACATTGTACAGAGTAAATATTTTAGCAGTCACTCTAACAATCGCAATTGTACTTTTTACACTTTGCCCTTGAATAAATAGTTATTTGGCTCTGAAATTTCTTGAATTGAAAGCTCTTTGTTGAAGACCTCACAAGACTTTTAATAGAGACAACTAAAAAAGCAACTGATTTTCCCCCCAGTTGGAGAATGTATTCAAAAGACTGGTAAATAGCATCTACTATGCTCTCCCTTAAGAATGCATCCTTTGATTTGTACTTTAAAAAAAATACATGTAAGTCAATATTTGTTTCCTTTTTATGATAACCACATGCAGAATTTTCTGGAACAGTAGTAGGGTATAGCTATTATTATTGGGGAGTGGGACAAATGGTTTTCAGTTCACACTCTTAATCTATGTGACTTATTGAAATGAGTTCTAGCTGATGCACACTTGGATCAATTTCTGCCCACATCACATACAACATGCTACATTATACTGTCAAGCAACCTACATTCACTGCTATCCCATTCATGTTGGGAGACACGTCAGTAGCCATTTTATTTATAATCCCATCCCCTTAGTCATGGTTGATTGGACCAGGAATGTGCATCTGTCTCAATCTCAGCCAGAGTCCCTTCTCTCAAAAATTGGATTTAGAACTGAAAGAAAGTCTGGACTTTCTTAAGAAGTGTCTGGACCTGTGAGGTACAGGCTTAGAAATGTGGGGAAGAAATTTCACTTGTCATTCAAAAGAAACCAGTCTTCAGAGAGAAAAAAACAACTTTCTGATCCCTAGTTTCAACTCCTTTCTAAGCCCAAGTTCCTTCCACTACTGGATTCCATGAGACATTCTTGTATCTTTATAATGAATTCTCCTTGCCAATTTAAGCTTCCTAGAATTGCTTTCTGTTGCTTGCTACTGTGACTCATAACAAAAACAAGAAATATTCTAATGCAGTTCTGTGTAGAGACTTCATCTCTGAAACAGGAATAATGATAATTTTAATATTATAAATTTCAATAGTAGACAAGCAGAACAATGAATGTTCTTTTAAAATTAGAATCAACTAGGGCGCCTGGGTGGCTCAGTTGGTTAAGCAACTGCCTTCGGCTCAGGTCATGATCCTGGAGTCCCAGGATCGAGTCCCGCATCAGGCTTCTTGCTCAGCGGGGAGTCTGCTTCTCCCTCTGACCCTCCCCCCTCTCATGTGCTCTCTCTCTCTCTCTCTCATTCTCGCTCTCTCAAATAAATAAATAAATAAATATTAGAAAAATAAAAATAAAAAATAAAAAAATAAAAATAAAATTAGAATCAACTATTAATTATCTTTATATACAAAATTTGCAAGCTTTTCCCAAGAAAGCTTTGTTACTTGTCCTAAGCTTGCTATGTAGTTCTATACTACTAATTTGCTACACTCAAATTGACGTGCTATTCCACAAAAGCACATCAGCCTTTCACATAACAATGAAATCTTTTAGACCTGCAAGTAGCTCTCCACCCTGAGTCGGGTATGTGGTTTCAAACACCCTAGTAGATCTTTTATATGAGACACTCTCCTAAATGAATAATAATTCCAACATCTTAACAGACTCTGTATTCGTTTCCCTGGTGCCACAAGATCTTTATTGGGGAAAATTTCTCTAATCTGACCACTGACCATAATGGTGCTTGTTTGCTTTCTAATATTATTTACCTTTAGAAATGTTTAGTTATTGATTTTTTAAACTTAATATTTTCTTTTTTTAAAGATTTTATTTATTTATTTGATAGAGAGAGAGAGATAGTGAGAGAGGGAACACAAGCAGGAGAAGTGGGAGAGGGAGAAGCAAGCCTCCCGCCGAGCAGGGAGCCCGATCGGGGCTCGATCCCATCATGACCTGAGCTGAAGGCAGACACTTAACAACTGAGCCACCCAGGAGCCCCTAAACTTAGTATTTTCTAAAATGCCCTTGATATTCTTTTTTTCTTTTCCCATCCAATTTCTCATGGGTCTTTTATCCCACTCTTATCACTAAACAGTATGCTGGAATAGAATATCAAAACTTGTCCTAAATTTGGGAAGCTGGATAAATGGAATCTAAGTATAAAGCTAGAAGAAAGATTATTTCCTAAGTTTAGCAGACAATCAAGCCCATTCTTTTTTTCCCCCAACCCATTCTTAATGTATTAAAAATAACATGATTATACAATCAAGACCCAGATTAAAGAGCCATTTCTCATTTACTGAAAACACAAACAATAGGATTTATTTCCAATATTTGTACTTATCTCTGAAAAAGTTCTTGAATATCATCAAATGTTTCAAAAGGTATTGAGACTCCAAATTTTACTGGTCTCAACAATATAGTTAGGACCAACACTTTCAAAAAATCAGTTAGCTAATCCTTTGTTGAGTACCTAGAGAATAATTGGCAAATTGGTTATTTTACTGTTCTAATGTCAAAGTTAGTAGTTGCTTTCTTTTAATTATGATATTTTCTTTTTTGAAAGGTCTCTGTCCTCATTGTGAATCAAAATGTATTTGGTTTTTATAAATATGGTTAAATAAAATAGAACATTTCAGAACTGGAATATGAGCTCAGGTAATCTTTTTCAGTGAAACATGGTATTATTTTTAAAAAATGCAAAAGAGTAAAAAGAACCATAATTGATAAATATTGTCAATGTATTTTCTTACTAATAGCTATTAATATATATTTTATCAACTATATGATATTGATTATCAATTATCAAAGTAACTGTATTTTAGATTTGTCTTTAAAACTGACTGCAATGGCGTAGTAAAGGTTTTGAGTCAGAAAAAGTTTAAGGAATAGGAATGGGCATTTAAATTAAAATAAATTCAACTTACTCATCCCATATATAAAATGGAGTTCTGATCAAAGACTATTTTGTGTAGAAGAGTTAAAGCAATAACAAAGCATGGATAAATTAATAGAAAATTTTAAAAGTTGTTGAATGTGAATTATAAACTATCAACTCATAAATACTTAGATTTTAGCTGCTTTGGAACACAGTCCAAAATTAAACATAGAGTAACCATATTGACTCAGCAATTACACTTCTAAGTAAATTCTCAAAAGAATTGAAAAAAGATGTTCAAACACAAACTTGTACATGAATCTTCACAGCAGCATTATTCATAATAGTCAAAAAGTTGAAACAACTCAAATATCCTTCAGCTGATAAATGGATAAACACAATATGTATATCCATACAATGGAATATTATTATTCAGCCTTGCAAAGAATAAAATAATCAACAGAGCAATTCCAAATTTTATATGGAGAGGCAAAAGACCCACAATAGCTAAGACAATATTGGAGAAGAACAAAGTTGGAGGAATGACACTGTCCAATTTCAAGACTCAGTAAAAAGCTACAGCAAACAAGATATTGTAGTACTGGCAAAAATATTAGGCAAATAGATCAATGGAACAGAATGGGGAGTCCAGAAATAGACCCCCATACATATAGCCAACTGATCTTTGACCAAAAAACAAAGGCAACACAATGAAGTAAACATAGTCTCTTCAAAAAATGGTGCCAGAAAAACTGGACATCCACACGCAAAACAATAAATCTAAACACAGATCTTAAATCTTTCAGAAAAAATCAACTCAAAATGGATTACAAACATAAATGTAAAATGCAAAACTATAAACCTCCCAGAAAATAAGGTAGGAGAAAACCTAGATGACCTTGGGCATAGCAGTGTCTTTTTAGATATGTTAGTGACATGATCCATGAAAGAAATAATTAATAGGATGAGCTTTATTAAAATTAACAATTAAAAACTTCTGTGAAATGAAGTATCAAAAGAATCAGAAGATAAGCCACAAACTGGAAGAAAATATTTGCAAAAGACATATATGATAACTGTTATCTAAAATATATAAATAACTCTTAAAACTCAACAATAAGAAAGCAAACAGTCCAGTTAAAAAATGGGCCAAAGACCATAATAAATATCTCACCAAAGAAGATATACAGATGGAGAATAAGCATATGAAAAGATGCTCCACATTACAACATCAGAGAAATGCAAAGTAAACAAGTAGCATACCACCATAAACCTATCGATATGATGAGAAGCTGGAACACTGACAACACCAAATGCTGGCAAAGATGTGGAGCAACAGGAACTTTCATCAATTGCTAATGAGAATGCAAAATGGTACAGCCACTTTGGAAGACAGTTTGGCAGTTTCTTATAAAACTAATCATACTCTTACCATACGATCTAGCAATCACACTCTTCGGCATTTACCCAAAGGAATTGGAAACTCTGTCCACCCAAAAACCTGCACCTAGATGTTGACAGCAGATTTATTCATTATTGTCAAAACTTGGAAACAACTATAATATCCTTCAGCAGGTGAATGTAGTATATCCCACAATGGAATATTATTTAGCACTAAGCAGAAGGGATATATCAAGACATGGAAGAAGCTTAAATGCACATTACTAAGTGAAAGAAGCCAATCTGAAAAGGCTACATATTGTATCATTCCAACTATATGACATTATGGAAAAGGCAAAACTATGGAGACAAGAAGATGAGTGGCTGCCACGGATGGTGGGAAGGGTGAGTGAATAGAGAGTACAGAGGACATTTAGGGCAGTAAAAATACTCTATGTGATAGTATAATAATGGATCTACGTCATTACATAATTGTTCAAACCCACAGAATGTACAGCAAGAGTGAACTGTAACATAAACTAAGGACTTCGGGTGATTATGACATATCAATATAAGTTCATTCTTGGTTAAAAAAAAAGCACCATTTTGGTAAGTGATGTTGATAAAGGGGGAGGTTCTGTATGTATGGAGTCAGGGGATATGAAAAATCTCCATATCTCCCTCTCAATGTTGTAACGCTAAAACTGCCCCAAAAATAAAATCTTCAAAAAAATAAAAAGAATGACATACTGATACATGCTACAACATGGATGAACCTTGAATATAGTAAGCTAAATGAAATAAGCCAGATATAAAAGACCACATATAGTATGATTTTACTTACATGAAATGTCCAGGATAGTAAATTCGTAGAGACAGAAATTATGTTAGTGGTTGCCAGGAGTTGGGAAGAGGGAAAATGGGGAGTGACTGCTGATGGGTATGGGGTTTCTTTTTGGGATAATGAATATGTTCTGGAATTAGATAGTGGTGATGGTTACATAACTTTGTGAATATATGAAAAGCCATGGGATTACCATTTTGTGAATTGTATCTCAACTTAAAGATTATATGAGAAAAAAACATTTTTTACAGATAAGGAAAATTAAAACTAATGTACATGTACAAATAAGTCATTTGATTCCGGTCATCATATTTCATCCTAAAAATGACCTCAATGCAGTTAGTAATCTGTGTGTACAGAAGCATCCCCCCAACACACAGATAATCGCCACGCACAAACAACACCTCCAGGGTGGAGGTGGGAGTCACACTGGAAAGCAGTGGAGAAGCTCTAGAAAAAGAGAACGGTATGTTAAGCTTTAAGGAGGTTGTACTTCACAAGCACCTTCAGATCTTTGGGTTCTGAATCATTAAAACACCAAGAAAGTATATATAGGAATTTAGAACAGCTTGCAGAAATGGACTAAAGTAGCCATCTAAATTTGGGTGTTAGCTTAATGCTAACCACATGACCCTTCTCTGACTCTCTGTACACTGTGTTAGTCCTAATACCAGCCTTTCCCAAACGTTTTCCTTTGCCAGAAAACATCCAAGAGGGAAAAGAAAATGAATTTTCACCCAATCATGCAACTGAACCACTTGGGGTTTTTTACAGTAGCTGATAGAACATTTCACCTTTTCAGGGCAGTGTCTTGATAACGGCCAACCCTCATTTTGTGCCCTCCCTAGGCAGAGCCTTCTATTTCCTCCAGTGCCTCAGAGAATGAGATCCCAATTCCTTAGTGTACGAGTGTGATTTGTTGAAATTTATCTGCAGTCCCAGGCAATGTCAGTATACCAAAATGGATGCATTTAGTGTTAAGTATCTTAGCAGCAATTTCCCTTTTGAGCATTGGAATGTGATAAAGCATTAGAACTTTACTCTTTGGAGTGAAATGTAATACTGCATGGCCTGCAAGAAAATAGATTGGGGAGAACTTCTTGCAGCCATTTGTCCCAGTAATTGACCCACAGAGAACAATAAAGCAGTATTCCTCAATACTAGTATCCTATTGGAAACATCTTGCCCTTCTTCTTACACATTTTATAAATTGGAATGCTAGTAGGACAAGCGCACTTCCCCATTAAATGGATAAATTTGGCCCCTGGAACATGAGCAACAGCAGTAGAGCACCTACAAACAACAATGAAGAGACCCATTTCCATTGCTTCCCAGAACTTGTGGGCCTCTTTAAGGATGAAAGTAATCTTTTCATGTTCCATCTTGAAGAAGTGACCAGATTGGCTCTGAAGCTGACACCTTCATCCATCACATTCTGATAAGAAGCATCACTAGCTAACTTTGTTTCCAAGTAATTCCCAAACTTTATAAAATTAAATAAACTGATGGGGGAAAAAAAGTGAAAGGTTTCCACCACAGAAAGAATACCACGGCAAACAGAGAAGTGAGGATTTCACCAAGACTTGTTTCTTGCATGTTGCAAATGCATAATGTACATCTGCAGTCATTAAGGCATCCTGTTCATCTGAAAAACATAATCTCCCAGCACATCATTTTACATGAAAGATCATCTAAAAACCTCTCCATTTTTTGCCTAAATCTATAGCTCACTTGGAATGGTTACATCGAAGAGAAAAACATTCTTTCCCTAGGTAACAGTCCAGTAGGTTTTCCCGCCTCAATTCCTCTCTCTCTTCTATCTCTGGCCCCAGTGTGTGATTTTTTTAAGCATTGCAAAATGTCAATACACAAACAAAAGAGACCAGAAGCAAACCCTTGCTATCACAGAATCTTGTTGTATAAACTGAGAAACACTGACATGTAATGAAACCTTATTCCCTTTTTTCCCTCCTCTTTGTAAATGATTTGCTTCCCCCTCCTCCTTCATGTATAAATAAACAGAAAAGTGTCTGTATATTTGGTGTTTTTTCTCCTTTGGTCTTCATAATCAAGGGCTATTACAGCAATAGATCTTATCTGTGGAATGGCAGTCCCTCTGCACCTTCAGTTCAGATTTTTGTTTATGCTTGGCTGCCGTTGTGGCTGTTCCTGATAGTTTTAGGTCAGCCATGACAGACTATGGGTGACACTAAATAAACAAGCTGGGAGTCTGGGACCAGCCAGGAAGGAGTGGTACTAGGGCTCACAGTTTGATTTTCCTTGATTAATCACCCCTTTTATTTAGAATAACTTATTGTGTATAGTACCTGCTTGTCTGGCTGAGCAACTCACACCATCGATAGGCAAGAACTTAGAAATCCTCATAAACAAAGAGAAACAAGGAAGACAAGTACAGTTTACTCAACTGCAAAGTGAAGCTGCCGGCTTTAGGAGCATGATCAGGGCTGCTTATTTATTTTCTTAAATAGTGTATAGCTCTTTCTTCTGCTGCTTGTTATCCTGCTCTGACCTAAGTAACCTTGTCAAGCCACCTCCCAGGCTGCCCAGATAGTCAAACCAGCAGACTAACCATTCTGAATGATAAGAAAGGGCATGATTCCTAGTGCTCAGTGTCTCAGGATCCATCTTGGCTCCCCAGAAGGACTCCTCGTGTGTGCGCGCGCGTGCACATGCATTCTACAGCTATTAGGTTTAAGACACTGCTGAATGGGGCCATGTTTTCTTTTTATTTTCTGCCTTTCGGCTCAGTTCAGAATCATCCCCAGTTCCTACTGTGTGTTAAATACTGTAGCGTTCATTTTAAAATCATTGTTAACCATTAATTTCCTCAAATTGTACTCATAAATTAAGCAAAAACTTGTGACTTGTGTAGCTGATTAAAACCATTTGGGAAGAAAATTTATTCCTCAAATTCTACACAGTTTAAAAGCATGGCTGTCAGGAATATTCCTTTGGTTCAAATTCAGCAGGTTAACAAAAGGTCTTAGGAGTCATCCACGTTGTAATAACAAAAGTAAAAATAATAATGGAGTTTAGAAAAGTATGCAAATAATTAGATTAGAAAAAAACTACCAAACGCTATGCACAGAAAATTCATGGACAAATATCAATAAAGAACCTTACCAGTAATGAAAGAGGGATAAAACGTAACATTATTAAAATATAATTTTTCTCCTATCAAATATGCAATTTATTATTTTTTTAATTAAGGGCAATACTCTGTGCTGGTGAGACTACCACAAGTTGGGTTTTCTTATACTCTCTATACTCTCCTGCCGCTAGTGGAAAAATAAATTTTTATAATCTTCCTGGGAAGTTAGAATTCCTATGGCCACCATCCTATTCTAAGGCAGTCCTTCTCTAATTTGTAAAAGAACCATTTGGGGCTCTAAAAAACAAACAAACAAACAACAACAACAAAACCCACCCAGGTTCTGATTGACTAAATCCAAGTGGGGACTGAGATTCTTTATTTCTAATAAGCTTCAAGGCAACAGGGATACTGAAAGTCCAGGGACCATACTTTAAATTGCTAATTGTTAGGAGGCTCCTTAGTAGTTCCCCCAAAAGAGCTGTACCTAAGGAAATAGGTGTAGAAGGCAGGTATCACAGGTGACCACACATGTGATCATCATGGTATGGGACACTGAAGGAGAGGGATGAACCAAAGATGAGGCCAATGCTTGAAGCCTAGAGGTTTCCTAAGAAGATGGTAAGTTCCATGTTGGATGTGGTATTTGAGAAGTTCCTATGGTATAATCATGTGGGCATCTGTAAAAGACAGAGGGACATGCAAGTTTGGAACCTCAAGAAAGTTCACAGTAGAGGCATATTAGGTTGAGCCACATGAAGCCATCAATAGCCAAGCACTTTTAACCTACAAAAATGGCCATATCATATGGCTCAACCTAATAAATTGGGAGATCACTTTTATGATAGTAATAATTGAATGTGTGGAGGTATATGATATTAGCAAGGCTAAGCACAAAGACTGATCTAGGGACAGAAATTTGGGAAATGTCTACATTTAGAGAATGAACAGAGAAAGAGAACTAATAAATGAGACTGTATTTGTTTGCTAGAGCTGCACAACAAAGTAAAACAGGCTGGGTGGCTTACAATAGGAATTTATTTTATTACAGTTCTGGAAGGTATAAGTCTGAGATCAAGCTGTCAGTAGGGAGCAAGCTTTCTTTGGAGACCTCTCTCTCCTTGGCTTGTAGATGGCCATCTTCTCCATGTGTCTTCATAAGGCCTTTCCTCTCTATATGTCTATGTCCCAATTTCCTCTTCTTATAAGGATACCAGTCATATTGCATTATGGCTAATCCTAGTAACCTCATTTTAAGCTATTTATATCTTTAAAGAGCCTCTCTCCAAAATATTTTCACATTATGAAGTACTGGGAATTAGCACTATTTCCTTCATAGCACATATGAATTTGAGGGAAATAGTCCAGCCTGTAGCAGAAATTGACAAAGAATTTTCAGAAAGATAGGAAGAACCAGCATTGTACTTTCAGAATGTTAAAGAAGCAGAATTTCAGCACTGAACCCCCAAAACAAGAATACAACAGAAGGATGGTGGATGAGAGGTTGGAAGAGTCCATTGGATTTGTAACTTGTTGGTCTTTGCTGACATTTGGAAAAGCAGCTTAAGTGATAAAATTGGGGGTGGAACTCAGAACAGGAAAGGGGAGAAGTGAAGACATCACAGAAAGATTAAAGAGTCCCATTGGACCAAATAAAACAAACATAAATCTTTGGGCAATCCTTGGTCCAACCCTGCTATGACCTAGCAACTCCCTTTCTCTCCCAACTAAGGCTCCTCTTTATTTCCCCAGTAGGAGCCTAAATTTCTGTATCTTAAACCATGTGTAGTCCTAAGTTCTGAGACAATTTCTATACTATCTTCTGAACACTCTAGTACCTTCAGGATAAAGTGTACAGTGGGAATCACTGGCAAATCATCCCCCTCCAGTAGATGGAGTTTACCTAAAACCAAAAGCTTCAAAGAGGAAGGAAAAGCATTATCTTTTGTCTCAAAATTAGTCTAAAACAAATAGTCAGCAACGAGGCATCCAGGTTCATTTGCTGTTTATGTGACATCATCATCATAGCATCATATGGCAAGGTCATAAAATTACCCACACTCTTCCAGCAGGTCTCCCTACTGTCAGATATCAAGGGAAAGGAAGTCAATTTAGCCCAAATAAAAATATTTCAGTCATTCCAGTATAAAGTTTCCTCTTAGTTTAAACATTCAGTTCATTGATAACTCACTTTTAATCAAGATCCACTCAAGTACCCTCTCCTTTGAAGATCCAATCACATGCAGACTTTGCCATCTCCTCCCTTCTCTTCTCAAAATGGTATCTGGTATATGTTGGAGGAAGGAGTTTGCCAACTCTTGTGGCACTGGATTGAAGAAGTCCTCTGATCTGATGTCTCTGCTATCATGTTTCTCTTTCACCCGGCAGCTACTCCCTCTGCTGGCATTCAGGTCTGAAGTCAGTAGCCGATGTGTTTGATGCATGGTCCTTTCTAACTTGAGTGGGGCCTGTGGATGAACCCTTGACTCTTACCGTTGAATTGACATAGACATCCGGTATTCAGCCCTTGCTTTGATTTACTACCCCAGAGCAGATACCATGGTAGGCCCGCTAGATCTCAAGTGTGCCCCAACTAAAATACAATCTCAGCAAAGGCAGAGTTTTATCAATAGAATTTTTCACTGCTGCATTCTCAGTACTTAGAACTGTCTCTAATCCATAGTCAGCAGTAAGCACTTAATAAATATCTAGGATAAATGAATTTTCTAGGCTTGGCTCTTGCTGTGCTAAAGGAAAAATATCTTTTTTCTTTCTTCTCTCCTAGTTCCACATTTACTTGGCAAAATCTTTATTTGATTATCTGAAATGGAATGTTAGCTCTTTTTTCTTTTTCTTTATAACACTTCTTTAATGAGTCTAAACCTTTCCTCCTTCCTCTCTTTCTACCCTCACACAAAGGGAAATGGTTCCCTCAGCCCATGGAGAGAAAGCCATTCAAAACACAAACACACACACGCACGCGCGCGCGCACACACACACACACACACACACTTAGTGGTCCCAAGTTGATAAAGAAGGAAGGTGCTTCCCCAAAATGTTGGTTTCATGTCTTTCAAAACCAACTGAAAGGAAAGAATCATAAAAGGCAAAATGGAAAAGTTCTAGAAGGGAATGCTTCTTCTCCACCTTATTTCTTTCTCTGGGGGAGTTGAAAAAGAATAACTTTGATACCCTTGCTCTTCTTTCATTTCACCAGCAAAATTGAAGGCATAAGAGGCAAATGGAATTACTTATCAGATTAGTAAATTTGATATGACCCTGCCCCTCTCCTTGCTCCTAGGGAGCAGGTCAGCCCATTGGATGCTGGGAGTCAGCTCAGCTAGCTGATCTGAATGCACTCTAAGATATATTGTTCAAATTTTATCGGTAATAAAGGTGATCTTTCAGTACTCCATTAGCTTACTGCTGATTTATTTCTTGATTAATTCAGAATCTGGGTAAGGAAGAGAAGCATTATTTATTGTGCTGCCTCAGAAAATGCCCAAATTGGAATATTCTCCTCAACCTAGATCTATCAATAGATGCTTAGTCATTAGATAATGAAAATCCAAAGTATGTATGGTATGGATGAAATAAATGCCTAGGTTGAATTATTTAACATGTTGCAGAGTGTAGGAGATAACAGAACTCCAGCATTCTGATGCTACCCGGTCGCATCTTTTTGCTTTCATCTTGGCCAGGGCTGCTTATCTTGTTTAGATTTGTTAAAGAAACAAATTTCAGGAGCTTTCCTTATTAACCAGTTGCATTTTATTTTAAAAGATTGGATTTTAAAAATTATAATCTTTTATAATAAGATTATTAGAAAATCGTTGGCTAACAGTAATGCAAAGGAAGCACTCTCAGCTAGAAAACAGAGAAGCTTATTTAGTTTATATTCTAGTCACTTTATGCTCCATTGCCTCAGCTCTAAGGGGGGACAGGTGGACTAGATGCGCTCTAACACGCCCTTCTATACATTTTCTAGACAATTCGTCTTCATTTCAGGTAGATTGCAAAAACAGCTGATCGGCATTCTTCATAAAGTAAACTTTCATAAAGTCACCTCTAAATTAAAGATATTCCTAAACCCTATTTTTCTAATCTTAGTAAAATCACCTTGTGTCCCTTCACAGATATTATTTGTCTATCAGTTGAGTGGTAACTTTTTGCTTCCAAAATACATTTTAAAGAGTGATGCCTTTTTTTTAAAAGGGGATGTTGGCCAGAGTAGCTGACACTAGGATAGTTTAATTAGTTACGCATTTGCCTCCTATCCAGGTCCAATAAATATGCATTCATCAGCACAGCTGCATCTCAGCATGCACATTTAAATTAAAGAGGCTTCCTCAGAGGCTGGGGCAATCCTGGCATCTCCTCACTTTGCCAGAAGCCACATCAAATCCTGAATCAGTTCTCTCCTTAGAATTTCTTCACAGGTGTCTTCTTGTAACAATCACAAACATGCTGCCAGATTAGATTTTCATACTGTTGCCTAATAGCCTAGGAGTTATTTTTAAATGAAATAATAGTACTCAATCTTTAGTGAAATGAAACATATTTTTTTCCTTTTCTCTTAAATGGATGTACATCAATGACATTTGATATAAGAGGCTCAAGACTATTGTCCCATGTTTTCCTTTTGTTTTCACTATTACTTTTCTAAAATAAAGTATCATTAATTGAAAGTGAAATTAAACTTCACAGATTTGTTTTTGTACATTAGGATCCAAATGTAAGTTACCCCAGCTAATAGACATCAGATTAATGGATATTCAAAATAAAATTCTATTTCTTGAATGCAAACATTTTATGTAAATATTCTTTTCTTCCCAATCAGAAATCCGTAGCTAATAGGAAAAAAGGGCATTGTTATGTAGGTTCTGACCAGTGCTGTGTCAGTCTCTGAACATTCATCTACAGCTTGCATCTGACATAAGCAATGATGGATGAGCTAACTTGCTGTTTGCTCTCCCATGCAGAGAAAGTAGGTTTCCTTCTTTTCCAGAAAGCCAACGGAAAAAGGAGGAGAAGGAGATGGATGGGCATTTAAGAAGCACCAGCAGGGGCTCTGTAGGTGTGACAGGCATCAGTGGTACCTGTCACCACATGGCACCCGGCCAGGAGGCTTCAGGACCTGCACCACCCCCCAGACTGGTCCTCAGACTGGACTCAGAGAAGAAGAAACCTCACTTAACCACGTGTAAGGGCCTTCCTTGAGAGCTGCCCACAGTGAGACTTTACAGACTGGCACGAAGGAGCAATTGCCATTATCCCCACACGAAGAGAAGTTTACACATCTCAAAGACAGCCATAGGATGCACGAAACAGAGGGGAGTCGTGGCGTGGGATGGGGGAAGGAGGTGATGAAGACAGGGGAAGTGAAGGAGAGAGAGGCTGAAGGAGATCTCAGATTTTCCTCCTACTGTTCACTTCTTTAAATAACAAGAAGGTTAATGCTTTCTGCAGTCCTAAAATATACCTATGCCTGCCAGGTTCCTAAAGGTTAATTGCTACTGCTGGGGGAGCTGCCCTAATTTGTTATGCCTTTTAATGACCTTCCTGTAGGCAAACGCCAGAAAAGGCCTGCCTGCAGGTGTGCTGTGCACTCAGGGCAATGACCCCTCCCAGGGAAATGGGCAACACGAGGTCGAGTCCTGGAGAAGTTTATCAGTGATTGGCAGTAATTGATATCCAGGGGCAACTGTTGGTAGACAATTTCACATTTTCATTTGTCTTTTAGGTGTTTTCAGTGGAGTTTTTCAATTATCCGTCAACTGTTCTTTTGCTGTCACCTTCAAGTTCCTGTACTATCCACAGCATGCTCTTATAATACAATCCATGCCTATGAGAAGTTGACGAGAGAAGTGAATGGCATGACACAAACCAAGTCCATGGGCTCGCTCTTTCCCCTTCCCCTGGGAACAATGAATATTTCAAATCTGACATCTGAGACACACAGACACTTGTCTGAGGCAGGAAATTCCAAGGAACGACCATAACTTTTTGCAAGTGACTCAGTGATTAAACTGCTACATCAGGCCAATTTCGTAACCAGAAAAGTGGATGTTAAAAATGCATGCATTGCTATTCTTTTGACACAAACGTAGAAACTGTTACCAACCTGAAGGGTTAGTTCAACCACTCATTTTTACTCACAACATCAGAGGGATTCTTTGCTTTCTTTTAAAGCAGATCACACCGACATGGTCCTCTTCCATCTTCTTTGTCAACTGGCAAGGAGACACACACTCACACACACCTGCTTCCCTACCTCATGCTATTTGTAGGAGTATGTAGAGACGCCGGCAGCCACCTGTGTGTTGTGTAAAAGGGCAGGGGACAAAGCATCCTTCCAGTAGTCATCATATGCTAGAAGTGTTGCCCTATTATGATAGCTTCACTTCCTTGGTTCCGGAAAGAATTTCTATTATCTTGGGGGCCTCTTTTATATGGTAATAAAGCTGGTAGGGGCCATATGCCTTATTTGTTCACTGTGTTAAGTGTGGTGTGGAAAAGAAAAGACATGGCAATGGGTTTGGTGTAAAAAGATAGAATGGTCAAGTCCCAGGTCTATCACTGTGAATTTTGTTCGGGCACTTTGCTTCCTTAATCTCCAATTTAGTCATCTGCATAAAATGGGATTAATACTCTCTGTCCCACATATGTCCCTGGGGGATTGTGAAGGCCAAAGGAAATAATTTATATAGAAATGCCATGTAAACTGTAAAGGCCCTATCAATTCAATATTTCATCATTGTTGATTAATGTCTTAGTTGAGATCAAGTAAGAGCTCAGCTAAACAAAATGTAAAATCTATTAAAAAGTGCCTGGACTGAGGTGGATAGTTCTAAACTGATGAATGCTGAGCATGCTGAGGAAAAGAGAAGTACAGATAAAGAGTAAGGTATCTAGAGTAATCATTAGTACTATTTGCCAAATATTTATGCCTTTTCCAGCCATATGGATGGCTTTTATTTCCCTGCCCAACTAAAGATAATATAGTTGTTTTTTGCTTTGCAATGAAATATGAGCAAAAGAAAGAAATATATTCATCAACAGGATGCCTCCACCTACTTGGTCCTTGAGAAGCTATGATAATGCAGAAAACCCCAGTAACCTACGTTAGACATGGAGTACGAACAAGAAATAAACTTTTGTTGTATTAAGCCACTGAGATTTCAAGATCACTTGCTAGCCTATTCTGCTGGTATGGGTCAAACATAAATTTTGTGCAGGAACCATCTCCCTAGATTTGACCCTCTCTCTGCTGTACTTTAAGCTCCTGCTCTTTGAGGGAAAGAGAATCCGATAATGGTTTTCCTATGGACAATTTACATTTGTTAATAGTGCTTCAGGATTGGTCTAATCAGTAAGTTGTCTTTGGTTTACTTTGTTGAAAAACACAGGAATGGATACACTGTGGCTCAATTCTTATTTGTCCAACTTTTGACAGCTTATCCTTACATAAAAGCTGAGAGATCTTCTGTGTGAAGGAAGAGCCACCTTTGGGATCTGGCAGATAGCAAATGAATGCTAAGCAAATTCTGAAGGATGTTAATATGGATCATTAAATGGAGTTCATCTCCATGAAAAAGTAAGGTTTGAAGAAATATTATAAAGGATAAAAAGGGTACAGTTTAGCAACAAAAAGGAAAAAAAATTCGGAAGACCAGAGGGCAATTTTATAACCCCCCCAAAGCCTGTCCTACTCTTGACCAGAGGTGGAAAAACTTACTGGACTGGAGGATATTTGAGGAAAATTCCATTCTGTCTCAACTGGAAGTTTCTGGTTTGTAATCAACAAAAACCAACTCTAATATAATCAACAAAACCGAAATCTAATTTAACAGAAAAGCAAAATTGACTCAAAAGATGCTGAGTAGCTCACACATTGTGAAGAAGGCTGAAGAAACAGACTCAGCAAGGATTAAAGCTGATTGGGGGTCCAGGGAGCAGGGGCAAATGGATGGTCTTGGAAATGAATGAGTTCCTGCCATTTTTAGGTTTTTTTGGTCACTCTGCTCATGTCAAATGTGGGTTAAAGGTTTGGATCATGGACTATTGCCTAGGCCAGAGTGGGGCAGGACACCTGGGTTGATGGTCTCAGTAGACTCTATGCAATAGAGCAAAATTGAAATGATGTTATCAGGAAAAACAAATGTTGAATGGAAAAAAAAAAATTCCACCAAAACCAGCAATAGAAATGTAGTTTTGGAGTAGTAAGACTGAGTTTAGATTTGACTTAAGAAATAACTAGAAACAGAAGAAGGTAGATTACACATGGAAATGGCATTCCCTAGATAATACTTAGAGAAAAGATCCTTATTTTTGTGTACATACACACACACAAACACACACACACACACACACACACACACACACACACAAAGAGAAGATGAAAGCAATAGTCAGGTAACAGATCACTGGAATAGTATGAATTCATGTGAGGTAGACATTTCCTGTGAGGTGTTGACTTTTCAAAAGAAGAGGAATAAATCTGAACCCTCTGAAAAATCGTCACAGGTAGCAATGGACTTGATTTGGGTATTGAAACAGAGAGGAATTAAAGACAACTCATGCTGTAGCAAGATAATCAAATCACGTAGAAAAATTTCATACCGAGGAGATAGTGGTAATTAAAAATGATTCTCACTTAACAACTCTGAATGCAGCACACGAATTTCAAGATTTCTGCAAGTGATTAATCTTTTCTCTTCATGATAAATTGAATTGACTTTCTATGTTTGGACTCAGTGAATGCTGATGAGTCCAAAATCTCCTTTTAAATCCATTTTTAAAAAATTCTTTTCCTCTCTTCCTTCGATTCATCACCCTAAGAAATGTTGTTCAGATTGTGGTGAGTTCTAAATGGATTGATTGCTTGTTTTAAATAGCTCTCTCATTTCCTCTGGGGGAAGGAACTGTACTTTTAAGAAGGCCTGCTCTGAGGCATAATGCGAGATCACGACTCAGGGCCCCTCTCATATTTTCAAGCAAGAATATGAAATGAGACCCCTACAGTACCTGAGGAGAGTTAGAATTTTCCTCAGAAGACCAGAGATTTTGTTCTTTTATCTGCATTGTGCATGCAAATGTAGGGTATGCGTGTGCACATTCACAAGCTTTCAGAGAGAGAAAGGGCAATAATGTTGAGCAGCGTGAGAAATGAAGCACAAGAGGAACAGAATATATCCTTATAGGGAGAGAGACGGTGACAAGGAGGAGGGGAGACCTTAGGCTGACAGTCAGTGAAGTGGGAGGATGGAAGTTTTCAAAAGTTAATAACTTAATGAACTTTAAACTTCCAAAAATGGCGGGGGGCGGGGAGAAGATATATGTTCCTATTTAAGAACTCTATACTTGGAGTTAAGAATGTTATTTTACTTAAGCATTTTAACTCCTACAGAGAAAAGAGTTTGGAATCTAAGTATTAAGTTTGAAATATACCTTCCTCTAGGAATAATGAGTGCCAAGTTCAGCTGACGTTGCACATCTCCCCATAGCCATACAGGGGGACTAATTGATGAATGGACTGTGAGGAGAGATCTTTATTGGGGTCTTTCAGAAGAAGATCTTCAGAACCAAAGTATTTTGTAGTTTGAATAGACTAAAATGAGTCCCTGGGGCTTAAGACTCTAAAAGAAATCCTAACTCTTGGGGCAAGTTTGGAAGGCTTTTTATTTATAATGTTCACATATAAAAAATGGTGACCAGCTGTTCTCCTGGTCTGGTCCTTGCCAAGGCCAGAACAAGAAGGAAGGATCTAAACCATGAAAAGAGGGTTATTTAAACATAAGAAAAGTCTTCCTGCTTTGATGCTGTGGGGAAAAAATTATACTACAGTCCAAAGAATACAGATTCAGGCAGAAGTTTGTCACTATCAGATTGAAGAGGAAAAGTTATGTGAAGTGTGTGAGCCCCAGTTTCCTCTTCCTTAGAAAAGTGGTGAACTAGATTCTTACTCATGTCACTTCTACAGTTAGTGGCAGGGCTGTGTCCAGAACCCATGCTTCTGGATGCCATCTACTTCTTTAACCCACCATCCATCTCCAACCTATGCCATAAAAGGCTTAATATAGGCTGGGGAGAAGAGAGGTGGGAATCTGTTTGGAAAGAGTTGATTAGAGCTGTGCATTTGAAAGAACAAGGTGCTTCCTTACTATGAAGCCAAGTGGAGGAGAGATGGCTTTCACCTGGAAAACTTAAATGATGAGTGGCTACCTCTATGAACAGAGAATACTGACTACACTGGATGCAAGCTACATTTTAATGAACAGCAGGTATGGGTGTGTATTTGTCATAGGTGGCAGACAGCAGCAGGGCTTGAGTGCTTGAAAGAATCCCACCCAATAGATCTAACAGAATGGAAACCACTGTGAATGATCATTCAGAGGTGCAGCAACTGTAGGGAGGGATGGTCAAGCAGAAAGCCCCTGCCAAGAATCTCAAAGAACCCACAAGCTGTTTCATGAAACAAAGAGCCAGTTTCTTATCATGGGCCATGCATAGGACCCCAATATATAATACAGAAGACCAGTCATAGCAGAATTTGATCTTTGGGGGTGCCTGGGTGGCTCAGTTAGTTAAGCTCCTGACTCCTGATCTCAGCTCGGATCTTGATCTCAAGGTCATGAGTTCAAGCCCCACATTGGGCTCCATGCTAGGTGTGGAGTCTACTCAAAAAAAAATAAGAACTTGATCATTCCTCCTAATCATCCTTCTTTCTTGAACCTAACTTTGGAGAAGCCAGATATAGCATATAAAAGTTGAAAGTAGGTGAAGTGAAGAAAGGAGAAGATAAGAAAGAAAAGATAGAAAGGGAGGAGGAAAAGGAGAGATGGAGGGAAAGAGAAAAGCAAAGAAAACAAAAGAAAAGAAACTAGCCTTGATCCCTTTCCCCACTACAGATTTCTAAATATGGGTCAAGCTCGACCTACAGTGGGAAAAGGAGAAATAGGGGATTGGATGAGAGATTAAAATTTTTATATTAGACTTAAAGTGACCTAATTTTTTTTAATAATGGGCTAGATTATTGTTCAGCAGTGATTCATTCTCTCTACCTCCTGGAGGAGTATGCTTCCCTGCTTATTTAAGCATGTGGGTAGGAAGGGACTGTGTGGACATTTCAAAACCTACACATTTAGTTAGTTAGCATTAATGTCTTATGTTACCACTCTGGAAACTCCTGACCTCACTATGAAAAGAACACTCCCCAGAAAGTCTCTGCTCCTTCTAGCTGGGGGGTCCCAAAATTAGACAAATGAAGTAGAGCCACAATGGGCAATCTGCACATCTGCACCCTGAAGCAGAGCCACTCGGCTAAACCACTTGCCTGTGAGCATGAGAATCAATGCTTGTGGCCACAAGTTTGGGGGTGATTGTTATGCATCATTATTGTGGCAATAGCTGACTAAGCTCAATAGGAACACATTCAAGAAGAGTAAAAGTTAAAGAAAACAAAAAGAAATTCAATGGAAAGTTTCCCTCCCTCTATAGTTACCCTAGCCTACAATTTCCCTTCCCATGGGCACATAATTTATTAGGTCCTGTGATATTCCAAAGGGTATTTAACCATACAAAATTAAATACAAATATGTATGTTTTTCTCTCTTTATCACATATTGGTAGGTTGTTATATTTACTTTCTTGCTTTTTTTCCCACCTAACATTTTGCTTCAGTACATAAAGAACATCTTCATTCTTTTTTGGTACCACATAGTATGCATTATATTAACATATGGATCATAGTTCTAATACAGTACCAGAGAAGTGATCAAGAAAAGTTACTGGATCTGCTCAATACATGGTCCAGGGGTAGTCATGGGTAGGATTGAAAGGCTATAGTAGGAAAGAATAAAATGGTTTACTGCCTTGAACCCCACTGAGTCCAGCCCACTGTAAGCCAGTTGTTGTTAGGATTGAATGAGTTAATAAATGTAAATCACTTAGAAAAGTATCTGACATAAGTGTTCAGTACATGTATAGTTGACCCTTGAACAACAAGGCTTAGAACTATGTGGGTCCACTTATACACAGATTCTTTTTGATAAATACAGTACAGTACTGTAAATGTATTTTCCTTACAATTTCCTTAACACTTTATTTTCTCTAGCTTACTTTATTGTAAAAATACTATATGTAATACATATGACATACAAAATATATGTTAATCGACTGTTTATAGTATTGGTGAGTCTTTTAGTCAACATTAGACTATTAGTTAAGTTTTTGGGAAATGAAAAGTTATATGCAGATTTTTGACTGCATGTGGGTTAGTGCCTCTAACCCCCACAGGTATCAAGGGCCAACTGTAATTGTCCCCTCCTTTTCTTCCCCCTGGCTTTGGCTGCACTCACCTCACAGGATCAGAGGTTCTCCCTGCACCCCTTGGAGGACTCCGATGCAGTGTTTTCATTCCTTCCCCTCACTGTCTATGTTTCACATGTCTCTGTCCTCATGGGGCTGGAATCACATAGATTTGGAAGTCAGACAGACAGGTTTAACTCTAGCTATGTATTCATTCTTGTGTGATCTTGGACCATGCCAAACATTCATTTTTCTATTATGTAAAATGGGGTAAATTATACATACCTCATAAGACTTTTGTATAGTTTAAAGGGACAATGTAAATAACATATCTGACACATAGGAGCCCTGAAGAGTTGTTAACTCCCTTGACTCCAATTTTCTCCCCTCCTTTTTTTTGATAGTCTTCTTCATTTCCATGATTTCACCTATCTCTATGTAAGTGATCCCCAAATCTCTATAGATCACCTAATTTATATATCACAGATGAGCAAATAAAGTTTCACTCTTTCCCAAGTGTCCAGGACCTATCAGACAAACAAAGAGATGTCATTGTCATCTCCACTGCAATAGATCCAAACCAATCTTTCCTTGCCTGCTGATTCCAAATTATCCTCCCCACTTGACTCTCTTGCCTGTGAATGACCCTAGTAACCCATTCTTAAATCTCATTGTCATCGTCAATTCTTTCTTTTCCCAGTCCTCCTATATCCATTCATTTGCTGGTCCATATGTTCATGATGATTATGTAATCAAAGGTCTACAAACCTGGAAGGAATTTTGGTGCCCTCATTGGAAATCATCCGTATTCCACAGATGAGGAAAACTGAGGCCTGCAGAAATAAGGGGAGATCTACTTAAAGGAGAGGTAGATTAAGATCTGAGTCCTTGGAGATGCAGGACAGTGGTCTTTCCATAACACTCCATAACACTAATAGACTACTTTCTTGACATTTCTCCTGTTCCCACCATGGATTAGCCCACCATATGTCTGCCCCATTATTACACCATATTTCTGCCCCAATTTATCTATATACACGTTCCTGAATACAGTCTGCCATGATACAGGATTTTGGCATCTGTTCGGGTTCCCACAGTAGATCTAGGGTATTGTTTTTCATACTTAGTTGTTTTGTAATCACCTTCACAACTTTGGTCATATTCATCTTCACATACACTTAATATTTACCTAAGAGTTTCTTAACTCTACCTTATGTGAACTCACTTTTTCCGCTTACCTCCATCCTAAGAAATAATAACCTGAAATAATGAGTTTGGTACAATAGTGTATGTATTATTTTAAATGTATGTTGAAATATATATTACTATTAAAATTAAGATTCTTTCCTGTATATTACCTAATACCATGTCAAATACCATATTTCAGAAGATGCTAAACCAGCAAATGAGTGAAAATTCAAAGAAAATTCAATTGATTTAAAGAAGGATGTACAATTAGAATGTTCTGAAAATAAGGTAGTAAGTTTCCTATCACTAGAGACATGCAGGCCAAGACTGACCAATCATTTTAAAGGGATCACAAGCATTAAAAATGTAGAATAGATTATTTTCAAGGTCTTTTCCAACTCTGAGATTCATTTTAAGGCCTAACCTAGTGCTTTTTAACTAGTCACTATTGAATGAATCTTTTGTAGAATAAATTTTAACTCACGCTTCCCCCACGAGAAAACTGTGGTTGTTCTCTATTGCCGTCCAAAAGAAATACTTTGTGAAATTAGAGGATTACTCCTTCCTTTTAACTTGGTTAAGTTTCTAATGAAGTTTCTACTTGTTTATTCAATCAAACAATTTCTTTCCACTTACACTCCTCAGGACTTTCATTTTAGCTCCTCTCCAAAAAAGGAGACACTTCAACCCCAAGTCTAAGGTCATTTCCTAAGTAGAAACTCCACTGAAATCAACAGAAGCCATGGGCATCTTAATTCCTTTGGAGTAAGGAACATTTTCCCTCACCCTCTAACACAGAACTAAACCTGGGCTACTCTCATTTCTAAATTTCTATTTTGTTTTCACTTCCCATTTCTTAAAAAAAAAAAAAATAACAACTGCAACATTCCTCAAAAAGGTGAGCATTAATCTCTCTCTCTCTCTGAAGAAAAGAAAGAGAATTTATAGCTTTTAGTGGTTGTGAAAACCAGGAAATAATAGAGAAATCATGCATTCTGCAGGAATTCTCCTGAGTGTATTAAATTAAACTGACAGCATTGATATCGCTATTCATGTTGAAATAATTAGCAATTCTAAGGCTATTAATGGTGTATTGTATCACTGTTTTAGAATGGGTAGGATGAATGCAAAAACCTTTTGGTGACTTTTGCTCCTACTAAAATTTAATTAGCCTTAGTTACTGACCTCATGTTTTATGTAACAGTACATTCCAAAATGATCTCATAAAGAATTGAAGTTTTAGAAGAAAGTCATTCTTGCTTTAAAAACTAGCATCACATAAAAGTTCTCTGAGTGTTTTTTAACTACTTTTGCAAAGTATTCTTATAATTGCTAACATTACCTATGGGACTGACTGACTTTGAATTTAATTGAAGTAAAAATGCATCTCTTTGACAAGGTCACTCTTTAAAGTGGAACTGTACTACTTTGCATTACAGTTCTGATTTTTTTCTTTCTAAATTAACTATGATCTATAAAATTATCGATAAAGAATAATACCTTGGCCATCAAATATTAATAATGATTACAAGAGAGGGAAACTACCTTTAATGCACATAAAATTTATGGGTGGTAATGGTCTCTACTAAATCTGGAAGACTGGGTCTGTGCAGCTGGGGATGGGCAATGCAGTGGGGTTCAATGGAAGGCTCTGAGACAGAACAGCTATGCTTCTCAAGAGATTGGAGGCTATGAAGTCTAAAGTAGCTGAAATCAAGCAAAGACTTAAAAACAGAACAAAACAGGAAGTACTACACATGGTACAGTGTTGTTGTTTGAGGATAGATGGGAAGGAGTTAATCCACCAATAATTCCATGTTATTTAGTGGGAGTTTTATGAATGCTCTGTGATTCCACGCTGTTCTGAAAGCACATTATGGAAATGACGATTTTGTATTAATAGATTATGTTTCTTTGATAATTGCAGACATATTGGATTTTCTACCCCTTCAGAAAGTTGTTACTAAATGTATCTTCTCAGTTTTGAGAAAAAAGAAGAAGATGTTCTAATCTTCCTTCTAGTAGGTCAGCTGACCTAGAAGCTTACACTAAACTTCCTTCTGAGCTAAAGCCAGAATCATGCTGGTTAAATGAAGCACAAGAGCTCAATATGCTCCAAGTGCAATGTCTGAGCAAACTGTGACTTTTTTCCATGCAACATTCAACTTTTTAAGACCTCTTATTAAAAAAAAAAAAAGGCCATCTTACTTCAATATTACAATTTTATTATGCTAGAAGCTACAAGACATATAGCAGTTGTGGAACTCTCTTGGTTAATAGTATTTGCAAATATCACTTGAGGCAGGGTTATTACTCAAAAATGGGTCACAAACTGTGAGCATTGCCGTGATGGCTTTATGGAATGAGAGAAGCAGCATGAAAGAGCGTGAACCCTAGAGGTCAAAGGAAACAAAATAAGAAAAACCCTGGGTTCAAGGTTCAACTACTTGCAAGATAAAAATATGGATAAATCACTAAATTCCTGTGAGCTTCAGTTTCTTCAGCCATAAAACGAAGTCAATATAGATTGACTTCCAGTTCCCTGTGAGAATCAAATGAGATAATATATATTAAAGATATTTGAATTTCCAAGGAGTTATACCTATATATGTTGCAGTTATTAATAAAGGTAATTAATTCAATTTTTGCCATGTCAGACCCATTCCTCATTTGGAGCTCCCTGCACAGGACACATGGACTACAAAAACACACTCCTCTTCTAATTTTATCTCATCTCCACACAGAAGAGAGGACTGTACTCATTCTATATGTGGTCAAGTAATTCACTGTACGTATGATCCATGTCATTATAATCAGTCAACAAACTTACTGACTGTCTGCTCTGTACAGAGGAACATGTTAGGCCCTGTGGAATTAAAAAAAAAAGTAATGAAAAAGGAGTGTGTGATTTAATTAAAAAGACTGAGCAAACATGTGAAAGAACTGAAGAGTGTTTACAAAAAAACATATGAAGTCAAATGAAGCTATCTAGGTGTTGGTAGATGACTAAACTGTGTCAATAAAGAAGGCTGTGTTAAAGAGGCCTTTTATGAAGGTTCTGGGCCTGGAATGCAGAGTGCAAGGGGAAGTGGTATTTTTTTTTTTTTAAAGATTTTATTTATTTGAGAGAGAGAGAATGAGAGATAGAGAGCACGGGAGGGAAGAGGGTCAGAGGGAAAAGCAGACCCCTGCTGAGCAGGGAGCCCGATGTGGGACTCGATCCCGGGACTCCAGGATCATGACCTGAGCAGAAGGCAGTCGCTTAACCAGCTGAGTCACCCAGGCGCCCAGGAAGTGGTATTTTCAAGGAGAAAGAATAGTGTGGCACAGTGAGGACCTATTCCATTGGCCTCCTGCAGGTGCTTATTCAACCTAGTAATCATATATTCTCCCCTTACTTCTCCTCCCAACATTTGTCTATGAAATAACTGTAGCTTGAGTGCTATAGAACCAGATATCTGCCTTCTAGAAGCCCAAGTCCTAAAATTAAATTGAAGCAAAAAATGGACTCTATTAGGAAGATTTTAGAATATTGCACATACACCCATCCACAAAAAAAAAAAGAGGGCTTTGTGGGAAAGATGAATTTTTCATAGAGAGAGAGCTTGAAAGGACACACATAGGCATTCCTACCTTTTTCTCTTCTTTTCTGAGGTAGAACAGAGTTGGGTTTTCGATTTTCTTTTTACTTATAGATAAGATACAGTACTAGAGGCTGAGAACTTGAGTTTTATATATAATGAGACTTGGTAACTTTGGGCAAATCACTTGCCCTCTTGAGTCTCAGTTTTTCCATTTCAAAATAAGAATTCTATGTGTTTCTACTGGGTATTTATCCCAAAGATACAAACGTAGTGATCCGAAGGGGCACGTGCACCCCAATGTTTATAGCAGCAACGTCCACAATAGCCAAACTATAGAAAGAGTCTAGATGTCCATCAACAGATGAATGGATAAAGAAGATGTGGTATAGGGGCGCCTGGGTGGCTCAGTCATTAAACGTCTGCCTTTTGCTCAGGTCATGATCCCAGGGTCCTGGGATCGAGCCCCACATCCGGCTCCCTGCTCCGCGGGAAGCCTGCTTCTCCCTCTCCCACTCCCCCTGCTTGTGTTCCTGCTCTTGCTGTCTTTCTCTCTGTCAAAAAATAAATAAAAACTTTAAAAAATAATAATAATAAAATAAAATAAAATAAGGAAGATGTGTGTGTGTGTGTGTGTGTATATATATATATATATATACACACACACACACAATGGAATATTATCCAGCCATCAAAAAAATGAAATCTTGCCATTTGCAATGATGTGGATGGAACTAGAGGGTATTATGCTAAGAGAAATAAGTCAATCAGAGAAAGACAATTATCATATGATCTCACTGATATGTAGAATTTGAGAAACAAGACAGCGGATCATAGGGGAAGGGAGGGAAAAATGAAACAAGACGAAACCAGAGAGGGAGACAAACCATAAGAGACTCTTAATCTCAGAAAACAAACTGAGGGTTGCTTGAGTGGAGGGGGTGAGTGGGAGGGATGGGGTGGCTGGGTGAAAGACATTGGGGAGGGTATGTGCTATGGTGAGCACTGTGAATTGTGTAAGACTGATGAATCACAGACCTGTACCCTTGAAACAAATAATACATTATATGTTAATTAAAAAAAAAAAAAGAATTCTGTGTGTGTTCTCCAGAATTTTTAGAACAGAGTATATCGAATTCCTTAGGAGGGAAAAAACACTACAAAGATTAAATATTGGCTTCTGTTAATATTCTTAAAAACAAAATCCAAAATACCTGTAAGAAAACTTATCAGCCTTCTTCGCCCAAACATTTTTATAACAGTTACTCTTATATCAACTGGAACTGAGCCATGAGAAATCTACAATGGATTAGAAAAGCTTAATATGAAACTTAGCCCTTGTTGAACAGAAATCTGTGACCCTGAGACATGCAAAGAGGTACCCAACCAAAGAGGAAAAAGTTATTCTACCTTATCCTGGATGACTGCTCTTCTGCTTTTATTGAAAATTTTCTAAAACCTCTACTAATTACTCATAAATGTGTACATAAATTAGCTACTCAACCAGAATATTTTAAATTCCCATCCAATTATATTTCTGGACTTTAGCCTCTTACACTGCTCAAGGACAACAAAGAATTCCATTAAAGAAAAATGAACTTATCTGAGATCTTTCCCACTTAATGATCAGGAAAGGTGTCTTCTTTGATGAAAGCATGATGGGAAACGACATAAATCAAGAAAATATAGGAGAGGGTATCTGATGTAGGGTCCTACTGTTACAAAAGTAACGAGTTAAAAAAAAAAAAAAGGAAGGCTCAGTATCTCCAACAATTCTACATGGGTGTTCAAAAACAAGAACTTACCTGTCATTAGTGCAAGAGAATGCAAAAGATGCTATGTTTTATTTTCTCACATAATTTTAGATGAAGACTTGAAAATGGATTCTTTGAGTTGACAGCAGCAGTAGTCAAATCCCATTCTAACCCCATCCCCAGACGAGGTCAGGAAAAGCTCTTGAAAGTGGCTTATTTTACATCATAGCCCCAGGTTAAGCCAAAATAATCCAGGAGAAGGAAAACAACAATCATAACAACAAAAAAGTTCCCACAGTGAGCTACACACCCCAGATGCCCAGACTTTCCATGGGATCTTAATGAGGGTCAGAGGTCAGTGCTAAGGAGCCTGGTGAAACAGTGAGAACCAAGATCCTGTTTCCATTTTAATGCCCTTATGTTTATGTTTTGCGTTCTGCAGGGGAAAGGCCGAGACAATTCTACTTCCAGGGAGGCCAGAAAAAAATGCACTGGATGTAGTAGTTTGACAGAAAAATAAGAGTGTTCCATAGGGCCAAAGGTAGCCTCAGTTCAGAAAAATACAGAACTGCCAAAAAATATACTGTTAGCTGAAAGTTCTCATTCAAACCTGGCCTAAAATTAAAGTACATTATTGACATAAAGGCCATTGTTTTCAATCTGCCCCTTCACCTCTCCACCCACACACCTCCAGAGAAGGCTGCTCATGTTTAAATTTAGCAAAAATGTTAGTTATATAATAGTCATGAGGCAGCTCAACCTCCCAGTTTCCCAATTTGTCATGCCTGACCTTCCTATCGCACTCTGATAAAGCTCATTCTATCACAGCTGCTTATTTTGTTTATCTTACAGACTCAGATTATAGTTTATCATTAATTTAAAGTTACTTGTTTGCTTGGGGCTATTTCAGTCAAAACTGGTTTCTCTCTCTAGAGCACAATTTTCCCCTGTGGGTAAAATGCTAGACCCCCTCCCACCGACCCTTAAACTGCCATTCCTTTCTCAGCTTCTGAACCTTTGATAACCTTTGAAACTAGATCCAAATCAACATCTCATGTAGTTCCTGAGCTTATCACGTTGGGATAACTTTAGCTTCTGGTTTCCAGGCCAGGACTTGCTGGAAATCCTGAAACAACATGAGTACGTTCATCCTAGAGGGAAGTCCAATGGGGATCGGAAATGCCGCAGTCTATTCTGACCTTACCAAATGTCTAGCTGGTCCTGGCTGAGATTCAGGAGGAGCAAGCTTCTCAGACCATCCTGTGGTTAAACAGGTAAGAGAAATTACCATGACAGCCTTACCCAAGAGAACAGGGACTGTGGTTCTTCAGCCTAGGTCTAGTATTGAAAATGAAATAAGCCACAGGCCCTGGTGGTTAGCAGTTACAAAGTTTATTGAGTGCCTCCCCTGTGCCAGGCTCTGGGATATGCACTTTACTTGGCTAATCTCCTTGAATCCACCCAATAATCTTCTGAGGATAGTTACTATTATTCTCCCCATTTATAGATGGGAAAATCGAGGCTCAGAGAAGTTAATCTTAAAGTTATAAAAGCTAGAAAAGGCTAGAGCCAGTTTTAAACTCAGTCTGGATCAGAGCCAGCAGCCTGTCGTCTTTGTGACACCTTCTGTCAGCAATGCGTGCGAGAAATCACCTGGTGAATACTGACACCTGCTTCCTTCACCACCTCTACCGCTTCCTAACAAGATCCCATTCCCTGAGTCAGGCTGGGTTATAAACATACGCACATAAAAAATAATAATAAAAATAAAACAAGAAGGCCTATCCAGGTGGTTCTGATACAAATCAGAGTTGGAACCACGGACTACTACAGATAATAATGTAGATCAATAGATTTTTGTCAACCGTAAAGCAGTTTGTGAATGCTTTTATAATCAATATGCTATGCTCCTTGTGGGCAGAGACATCATCTTATAGATCTTTGCATTATTTTTTCTACTCACTTGTTGAACAAATAAACACTAAGTGCCTACTACATTCTAAGAAGAGCAAGGGCCTTCCATAAACAGCAGAGAAGGTCTCTGGGCTCAGAGAGCTTAAAGACCAGCTCTGTGATAACCTGTGATGAAGCAGGATCCCAGTGGCCATTCAAGAAGCAACTATTGAATTGTTAAAGTATTTCTATGTATTGCTTTGCTTTAACCTTTTAATGTAGTTGGGGCAGATATGATCTCTAAGAATCACCCTTTTGGTTAACTACTGCACAAAAAGACTACACATTCTGTATCAGCACTCTTCCAGGACCATCACCTCCCCACCTCCTTTCTTTTCACCATTAAGTCCTATTTCTATGTGGTTTGAAACAAAACATGATGCTTCACTGATAGAAAGATACTTCTCTAGTGGGGATGCTACCTTCAGTTTTCTTTTTTAGAACTGAGTCTATGTTCTCAACTCATCCTTTTTTGGGCACCACTGAAATCCATTGAAAAGTGGTAGTTCAGAATGACTATATCCCTAAGTTCTCAAATTCCAGTTTGGTTTGCATCAAGTTTCTCCTTGGCCATAAATCAAAAATTTCTGTTATCAAAACCAAAAAAGCAAACAAGATTTGGTGTTTGAAATCCTAAAGACATGGTTTGCGCACTTAAATTTTGTTGTTGTTGTTGTTGTTACAAATTTTCATGAAATTCATCTGGTGTTGGTTTCTAGACCTCCTGGTAGACAGGAAGTGTCTCAATAGTAGTCATGAATTAATTCAAAATTTGGGGCATATAAACTATTGATCTAAAGAAAAAAATTGTACCTCCCAGAGGATATAGTTGAGAAGACTAAAAATATACTCTTTCGGTAAATTCCACTTCTTTAGTCAACTCATTTTCATACAATCCCAGATATTTTTCTTAAAATAATGATTTAAAAATATATACATCTAATAAATCCCTCCTTAAGACAAACATATCTTCAATCTCTTTTGGTTCCTACTGTAAATTGCTTCCCTTTTAAAATACACCTGATTTCAGTAAATTGCCATGATTTTATTTTAAATGAGTATGAAAAATAAGCACATATAATATTTGACAGTAATAATTCAAAAATAACATATATATTTGATATTTAACATTCCTTGAAAAGCCAAGTCCTTCTCTGAGTGCCTAAAATAGGTGATATCCATTGGAATCCAATCTAGAAACTTTTGTGTAATTGGGAGCATGGCCATGAACTTGGGAAAAGAGATCAGGCCAAAATCTTGACTTCTCTTTGAAACACTCTTTTAAGAGTGAAAATAAGAGATACATTCACACAGAGGCCCCTCACAGGCAACTGAACAAGGGAAAAGCATTGTTATTAAAGGGAATGCAGAGGAAGGGAGAGCGGAATCATCTGGCTACTGACCCTAACCTCAAAAGCCTAAGCTCACCTCTCGAGGGGCAACCTGGAAACTGAGTGAGACCCAACACTGTGTGAGTGATCTGTCTGGACCACAGAACTGAAAATTGGGCCTGAGAATTTTCTCACTTTGTTTTGCAGTCAGACGATAAACAAAGATATTTTTATTACCTTCTGAACAATTTCCCTTTCCAAACACCATTTGTCAATCAAGTTGGGCACACAGAGCATACTCAAAGGTCTATGAAAGAAAACTTCCCTCTAGAGTAGCACCCAATCCAATACCCAATGCCTATTTTTTGAGTCTCTTCTGCTCAACAAACACTGGAAATTCAATGGAAAATAAGACCGGCAAGGTGAAGAAGAATATCAAGAACCTGGGGATGAGGCTGGGAACTATGTCTTAAATAAAAGAGTAACATTTGCTCAACCAACCAACTTCATAACCTGCAATTATACCAAGGTTTTTTTTTTTCTTCCCAGGTTCACTATATCTGAAGGTGAAAATGTAACAAAATAAAAAGTAACAGAAAACCTACAAATTACTTTATTTTGCAATTCAATTTCCATTTATTTTATTTTATATTTTTGTAGTTTTGTTGTTTTTATAAGAAAGGGTCAGAATGCATATAGCATCTAGAGGAAGTAGCCACAGAAATCAGATTTTCGTTCTACTTATCCATGGCCCCACTACAGCCATATGTCTTGGAGTTGCTTTACAACCCGCGGATGGGCACTTTACTGTGAGATAAGTTTGTAAAGAATAAAGTCTGGGGTCTGATGCAAATTCTTCAAAAACAAGCCAGTCCCATCTTAATAAGTTAAACTGTTTGAATAAGTTAAACTCCGTTCTCTGCAGCTATGAGGAGCCTTTACACCTTAGTCATTTAGTGTTTTGGGCAGCAATTCCTCCATTGTCAAAGTGATCCAAATGATCTTCTACGGAAAGCACCTCTTTTTCAATTTAGTCTAAAAATAATGGACATTTTTTTTCTTTTTTAAAAGCATCTTAATGAAGAGACAATAATTAAATGACTCCTTCTCTCTAAAAAACACATTTTCTACACTCTTAGCCCATTATTAAAAGTCACCAGGTCTTTATTTAAAAAAAAAAAAAAAAGGTATTGAATCTGTGGTGCCAAGGGAGCTGACCAGATATAAACAGGGAAAATAAGATTTGACTCTTTGGGTGGTGGTTTAATACCAAATGTTCCTATTTGTGTTTGATTAATTGTTCTCTAAGCTGATCTAAATGCTAGAAAATACAGGCTTTATGAACTCCTTCCCTAAGGATGCAAAGTTACTTCACAAGTATATGCAGAGATTCACCTTATATTATATTGAATTGGGTCAAATTACAGCATTTCAGAAAATGTGTGTGTGTGCCTTTCAAAGACAGTAAGGAAAGTGGGCTCCTGAAAGTCGCTCAGATAGATAGCACAGTGGGAGGGAAACAAAACGCCCTTCTGTTTTCCATTAAAGTTATGTTCTGCACCAAGTTTGATTGCTAAACATCTGGCAGTCTTTTCTCTGATAACGTAGTTCAGTGGAGTGGACAACGCTAAGCCTTTGAAGCTCTCCCTGTAACTCTTAAGTGGTTGGTGAACAGGAGAAGATAACACTAGAATTTTTCCCTTCTATCAAAAGTGGCAAAAGAGGTTTACAGTCTTTTATTTCTTTTATTCCTTGCCGTCCCATTTCTCATTCGCTTGTATAGGATATAGGAGAAATTATGGGGGGAGTCACCAAAATGCTGTGCCCGCTTCCACTACCAGAAACAAAGCCTTCTGCCTTTTCCTTCACTGTGGGAAAGGAATCAAGAACTGACTGAAATATTCATGATCATGCCTTTAAATGCTTTGGGTAATTTATAGTGACAGAAAAAGCAGAAATACCCAAAGTGAGAAGATCTGAAAGATTCTCCTACATTGTTTGGCTCTGATATTATGCATCACTTGTTTTCTAAAGAGTCTTCCCTTCATTTATTCAAGTTATCATTTCCAACAACAACAGAAAAGAATTCATTTTAATTAAGAATCAGCATTTTGAAGCTGGGAAAAAAAAAAACATAAAAGTCACCCAACCCAACTTTACATTTTAAAGACAAAGGAACTGTGTCAAAGAGGCATAGTGACTTATTCAACAGAATGCAACTATATAAGAATAATTGAGGTAGTTTACAAGATGTGTACAGCAAAATATTTTTTTCACAAATAAGGATATGGATGTTTATGAAACTAAAAGAGGAAGAAACAAAGGCTTAGGATGCAGGAAAGTCCTGTATAGGCAACTAGAAATGTGTTGGCTACAAATTTGCCTATGTAACTCCTAGCCACCAATGCAAAGAAAGAAAAATGATCTGTTACATACTCACTGTTCATAGGTAAAAACATCTGTTTTTCCTCAGACTCTCATTAAGAAGTCCCTATGCTGAAGTGTGAATCACCCCTGAAGTAAAAGCATGCTTAAGCAGTAAGTTTCATGGGGATCATGTCCCTTAAAGAAATCTTATACCATAATGCTGCAAAAAGAGTAAGCTCACTCCTACTAGAGACTACCATGATTCCACATAGGTGCATTACTTTGAGGTTTGGCTTTACCTGGACAGAAAATCTGCAGGGAGGAATAGAAGGACCAAAGGTCTTCCAACACACATTTATTGGTTGAGCACTTACACTTTGCCAGGCTATCTTCTAGGTGCTTTATTTGTGTGAACAAATTTCATCTTCAGCAACCTATGAGATATACACTATGTCTTCCCATTTGACAACTGGGGAAAATAGGTGCATGACTTGACCAAGTACATGTAGCTAGTAAGGGCTAGAGGCCCACACTCAGGCTCTAGAGCCTAGGCTCTAAGCCACTCTGTGCTGCTAACTAGAACTGGTACTGCTTGCCTCCCTAGTAGTTCATCACTCTCCCCTATGTGTGCTATGCTCTTTCAATAGTTCTTAACCTTAAGATCTACTAAGGGGCAAATATTGGCACTGAAAATTATCTTTCTGGTAAATATAGTGCTGTTTTTCCAACCCGTACAACAAAAGTAGCTGAAAGTTGATATTTTTAAGCCCTGGATCCATGCTGAAGAGAAACTATTTCCCAAATTGATTTTTACCAAAACCAACCAACCCTGAGAAATGCTGAAAAGGACAGTTTTCTCCTCATCTCCATAGGAAAATAGAACAAGAAATGCAAGTCAAGTTCTAGGGCTCCCAGTGAAATAATTCACCATAGAAAAGGCTCCTGACACCGCAGGGAAAAGGCACTTCTGCTAACACTTCTAAATGTCCCTTAACCATGCTCTCCTACTTACTTTGTAATGATTGCATGTTTTCCCTTTGGGCCTACTAAAGTATTTAATTGCAATTACACTCATTTACATAGCAGATGAGGCTAATTGCTGGTATTAGTTACCAAATGTATGCTTGTATTGTGAGGGTGAAAAAAAATGCCCTACAGAAAAGAAAACGACTGTGCCTCTAATTAAGGAGTTATGAAGTCAGAATGAGCTGGTTCCAAGATGTAAATATGAAATTGAGGGCTTTCAGAACTCTATAATGGTTTTTTATTACTCCATCTCACTTCCTTGATTACACACAATGTTTAGGGACTAAAGATAAATACAGGGCAACGTTCATAGTGCTGACCTGATTGCTAGGCACATTCTCTCACACATAGATTGAAATAAATGCAGTTGTCTTGCAAACCCATGATAAATGGTGGGTTATGAATACCTGGTCTTCATTTGCTTGGCTATTCAATTGCTAATCCTGGCTCCACTTCTTGCAAGAGCAGCCTTGGCATCATCAAATACACACAAATTGGTATTTGAGGCTTGTTATGAAAACTCAATATAGAATAAACAAAGAAATCATGAAATGTAGTGCAAATTCTTTGGGAGAGACGAAAAGTTGGAGATCTCTAGGTTTTTCTGTTCTTCTCTGATTAATTTCTGTGTTGGCACAATGTCTAAAAATGGTACTCTGTGGTGCCTTACCTTGATGAAGCTTACAATCTCATTGGGAAGACAAAATTCATACCACTGAAACCATTCCATATGTATTTTTTTCCAACCACTTCATGCCAGAAAGACTTTAAGGCAGAATGGTAGCCAACATAAGAGATGACTGTATTCAGTACTAACTATAAACCAGAGGGTCAGAAAGTCAAGCTGTCAGAAATGACAGGAGCCCTTTGAGAAGATATCATAAATATATATACATATTTTTTTCTTAAAAAAGATTTGCAATGAGCAAATAGACAACTTTCACAGTCACAGTGCTCCAACTGCCAGGACTGACAAACTTCATTGTTTAACAGTTTCTGTCTTTACAATGATTTTTCACCAGCAACATTTTTTTCTAATTTCTCATTCTTCTTCTTAGTCTGGATCCCCACCATGACCTCCCACACCTTATCTCAAAGATAGATTGTTTCTTTAAAAAGAGAGAGACAGACAGACAGACAGAGGATAGAAGAAAGGGAGAAAGGGATGGAAATAGAGAAGGAAGGAAGGAAGGAAGGAAGGAAGGAAGGAAGGAAGGAAGGAAGGAAAGAAAGAAAGAAAGAAAGAAAGAAAGAAAGAAAGAAAGAAAGAAAGAAAGAAAGAAAGAAAGAAAGGAAGGAAGGAAGGAAGGAAGGAAGGAAGGAAGGAAGGAAGGAAGGAAGGAAGAAAGAAAGAAAGAAAGAAAGAAAGAAAGAAAGAAAGAAAGAAAGAAAGAGAAAGAAAGAAAGAAAAAGGGAAAGGGAAAAGAGAAAAGAGAAAGAAAAGACAGGAAAGGAAGGGAAAAGAAAAGAAGAAAGGAAAGGAAAGGGAAGGCAAAGGGAAAAGAAAAGAAAAGAAAAGAAAAAGAAAGAAAGAAAGAAAAAGAAAGAAAGAAAGAAAGAAAGAAGAAAGAAAGAAAGAAAGGAAAGAAAGAAGAAAGAAAGAAAGAGAAAGAAAGAAAGAAAAAGAAAGAGAAGGAAGGAAGGAAAGAAGGAAAAACCACTTGCTTTGTTGATTTCCTCTTTATTGAATGCTTAACTATGGTAATATTACAGTGTTCAGGTACCTACACAGGTCATTTCATGAAATGAGTCTGGCCATCAGCCAAGCTTCTGACTCTCCTTTTTCTCATAGAAAAAAAAAAAGAAAAGAAGGATGAAAGGAAGAAAGAAAGAAGGGAAGGGAAACTATTGGAGGAGAAAAAAAGGAGAAGGGAAGAGAAAGAGAAAGGATAAAGAAAATCCTCCATGGCCACCAAAAACAGCATTCCATGGATACCATGGCCTCACCCTTCTTAGTAAGTATTCTTTTTAAATATAGGCCTTTGGTAAACCTATCCCAGGTGGTATGATGACAGGGTCAGCTGAGTGTTATTTTTTAAACTTGTGTGAAAAATCCATTTTGAGTTTCATCTCTTCTTGGGGGTACTCAGGGAGTGCAATCACTAGGCTCTGGTGCCAAATGTAAACAGGACATCCTTTCAGATATCCAGGTCCAGCTGGAGAGAACACACACCCTCTGGTTCTTGCCCTGTTCGGGAAACCGACCCCAGTCCTTTCATAGAGAGATGCTAGAGCAGGGAAACCTACTCCTGCGTGTGGGATGTAAACAGAATCCTTAAAAACATCTTTCTCTCACTATTGTTTGAGGTGTTCCTCCCCATCCCTTAATTCTTCTGACACCACAGCAGCACCTGCAGGCTAAAATTGTCCGAGGCACCCCATGGTCGTGATTTGTCACAAAATTTTCCATTCACCGGGGAGAGTTTATATCTTAGACCCTGGAATGTTAGGAGTAGAAAGCATGTGAGAGCTCATCCGGTACAATTTTTCTGATTCTGCAGTTAATAAATAGATGCTGAGGAGTGAAGAAAAGGCTGTGCCTTTGAGTAGCCTAATCTCTAGGTGAATTACTGCTTTAGGTGCTCTTAGAAGCCAGTGGGTCATAAACAAAAACATGAATTCTACTCTGAAGAAGTTATATATGTATATTCTTATCATTTCTCTGCATAACATAGCACTAAAAAACCCCATAAGATATTATATTAAAAAGAGCTCTGTAGCAACAAGAACTGTAGAAGTTTAGAGGTTAAAAGCATCAGTGAGAAATGACTAGTCAGGAAATACTTTAGGTAGGAGGCAAAATTCTCATAGTGGTCTCCACTTCCACACTGGCAAAGGAGAGGAAATATTATTACTCAGAAGTTTAAGAATGGCTGACTCTAATCCTGGTAGATAAAAAGTTAATTTTATCTCTACTGCCATATTTTTTCTTTTACTTCATTCTCTCATTTTCCCCTACCCTGTTGCATCAACTCACTGAACCCCACTTCAAACTCTACACAACCACTCTTGGGTATCTGCCCAACTCAACTGGCTTACTCCTCTCTGAAAATTGCTCACAGAAGTAGGTCCCCAGTTGACTGGTCTTCATTAGGTCAGTTCTCTGCTCACCCCACCCAACTCTACCAGAAAAAGGTCATTAGACCAAGGCTGAACGGCTGATCCAAGTTGGGTCAATCCACTTCTCCCAGGAATTTGGAATTAGATTATCACTTTTCAGTTTGTCTCAACATGTAATTAGAAGTATAACAAATACCTCTGAGACCTGTGTACTGGCCGTGTGTATCTAAAGCAGAAAGAGATGGCAAAAGAGTATTTTCTGACTTTCCTCTCATAAGGATGGGCTCCACTTGTCTTCAGGCACCCAGCAAGGTAACCGAAGAATCTTAATTAAAACTCAAGTCCTGGAATTTTTCCCAGTGGTTTTCCCAGTAGTTTCCAGTAGTTTCATCTGAAAAGATGTCTCCTTTTCCTAACCATCTATCTAATTCTAGAACCCACCCATCCCTGTGCACAAAGTGTGAATCCAAACTGGTCCATTTTTCTTTTCACCCTCCAGATCTGTCAAAGGAATAGCATGGTCAAGTTCAAACAAGATTTAAGACCAGTTAGCTAAAATCAAATTCTTTCTAACAGCTTTTAAAATAGGAATTAAATTTAAGGAAGTACCCATTGGGGTCCCAGGTGCACTAGTACACTAGTCTAACCCCTAGTGTATTGACTTACCAGAGCAGTCCCACTTTAAATTAAGATTTGAAATAATGCTGTTCTTCATGTTTTTACATGCTAATATTTATATGATTTAATATAGTCATGTTTTTTAAATGAAATCCAAAAAGCAAACATATGCTTATACAATTGTATGGGACAGTGATTTAAATATTTATAAAAGAAGTTTGGCTTTACAATAAGAATTCCTAAGTAAATGAGCAGAGAAAAGACTGACTACAGTTAGAATTGATTTCACTTATTTCATGCAGGGGTCTGAAAAGAAAAAAAAAATCTATGAGAAGAATGAATATTTTCATTAGACTATCAACATACATTGCCCATCATCAGGTAAATACATCAAAAACAACACTTTCAGAGACTTTGGTCTTTGTAACCGAAGTGATATTTTCTGAAGAATCACTGATTTCATGTTTCTTCAGGAAGGTCACAAAGACCCTAAAGTATCACCTGCCTCTCCCATGTTTTCTTACCAATCCCCCATCATCACCATAGAAGTGCTCAGAACCAGGTCTAAGCCAGGTTGTGAAGCAGAACTCTGTTTTAGTACTGTCTCCCCAGATAGGCTCTCAGAATCCTCACACTGCCTTTTTAGACCAGGGATCTTCCCATGATTCACCCCACTTCCACCCCAGCATTTTTTTTTTCCCCCGTGCACTTGATTTCACCATTCTCCACCACTATCACCACCTTTCCAAGTCCTTTTATCTCAGGACTCTTATCCTTGCTGATAAAATGACAAGTATTCAGGAGTGGTGATAAATTTATTACCTCATTCAGCTAATTAGGTTTGTATTTCAAGAAAGCTTCTGGAGACAATGTTCATATTCAGGAATATGGCTTAAACCTCTTCTACATATCCTATAAAATGTAACATAGCACAGTTCTAGTAATAGGTGCCAAATATAAACTTGGATTGAATTTCTGAAAAGAATTAAGCCAGATGAATCATTCTAGGTTTTCCCCAATGTCTTTCCATCCATCTCCCCTTTCCTTCCCCACATATCCATATGTTCATGCCAGAAGAGGTTACATTAGTCAAACTATATGTGGCTCTAGGTAAAAACCACAAAATAAATCTAGAATTTATTAGCTTTGTTTCTATATTATAGCTCCATTGAAGTCATTTGGACATACTTCATCTCAATTTCCTCTTCAATGAAATGGGGTTATTATTGATCTATCACTCCTAGAGCTTTTGGTACATTCTGTTTTGGTAAAACAATTTGGGAGCCTTCCAGGAAAACTGTCAGAGAAAACTAAATATGGACTATTAATTTAAAAATATATATACATCAAGCACCTATGGTGCATAAAGCACTGTATCAGCTCTTAGAGAAGATACAAATATGGCTAATATTTTCTGCTAAAGGCAGAAAAGTACCGTGGAAATGTTTAATGTAGAACTTTATAATCCAGGTTATTTTAGTTATGATAAAATCACAATGTTAGCAACAATATTTCTATAACTGTTGTGCAAAAAAGAAAAACACTTTTTTCTTATCTTTCAGAAATTTCCCCATAAATAAACAAGGAAAAATAAAGAACCTCACATGTTACTGAAGGTGTAGCCCAAAGAACATAGACAAGTTCTATAATTTTCTACCCTTGATTTGGTAGCTCAGCAGAAATTGACCTTGTATCTTCAGAACTGTCCTTTCAATACCATTCATCTCTGTGGACTCTAGGAATTTACTGTACAGTGCCTTGTAACAGTGTTCACTTTTTTAATGTTAACTGTGAACTTCAGGTCCTGCTGGAGGTACTCAAGGGGTACTATAACACAGAACTTCAAAACCCAAGAGACAGCTAAAGAGGAATGAAGATAACAGTTAAGCTAAGAAAAGCTGGAAAACTATGAATGGCTCTAAGTAAGAGTCCCCCCCCGAACCCCCCCACACACACTCCCGAGCCAATAGAAGGCACATCAAGTCAGTTGTTGAACTGTACACTGACTATGTCACAGCTTGATTGCTGAGATGAATTTATATTATTCCAGGAATTACCAACTCTAGAGAGCAGATTCATTTGAAAATGCTGTTGTGTTACAGGGAAATGCTGAAATTTTAACACTGAGGCCCCTTCTATCAATATTATTTTATAGAAAACCCCAGAAATTATAAGGTCAAATATGTCTAGGGATGTTCTGAATATTCATCAAAGACGCTGCTGTCTCTAGGATTAAGGCACAGCTTATTTTTCTTCCTAATTTCTGTTCATATGAAGGGAACACATTTTTGGGGGAAAAAATGGTCTTTGAATGTTCACTCGAAAAACAATCAAGGAAATTTAAGAGTGAATCATCTTCTCCCATTTTGAACTTGAAGGCTGATCTGCCAGCTTCTTACCCAATACTCCAAGGAAAAAAGATTTTCTTTCCTATTGTGCAAATAAAAGCATATCTCACTTCAAAACTTTCCTCTCTTTGAAAGTCATAGTTTTTGAACTTAACATTAAATGCAGCTGTCCAAGAAGTAGGTGTGTACAGGAAATGGGAGGGTGACAGACAGGGAACAGTGAAAGGGCGTTTTATCTGGTCTCTGAGAAAGCTTGTGGAAAAATTTCCCAAATACTTTATGGAATGGCAAGAAGAGTCAAGTGTTTGAAATTTAGGTAAATTTCATTCTATCAATGGAGAAACATGGCAGAAGTATTAAGGCACAAAATTCTCCAACTTTAGGCTTAGGGAAGTTAATACTGTGTGTGTGTGTGTGTGTGTGTGTGTGTGTGTGTGTGGTGCACAGGCATGTGTTTTAATTAGGAAGTGTTATAAATAATTCAAATCTTGAACAATCACATGTTTCCCCTTCCTACCCCCAAATTTCCACCTATATTAATTATGTGTCTAGTTAACTTTGTCTCTTATTTGGATATGACACAACTACAGAAGTTAGGATCCAGGAAGGAAGGAAGGAGGTGGGGAGGAGGGAGGGAGGGAGGGAGGAAGAAGGAAGAAAGGAAGGAAGGAAGGAAGGAAGGAAGGAAGGAAGGAAGGAAGGAAGGAAGGAAGGAAGGAAGAAAAAAAAAAGATTTTTCTCTACCTTCTTTCTTCTGTACATTTTCTATAATAATCCTTCCTCACAGCTACTCCCTACATTTTTCCTTATGTCCACTTTGTGAATTCAGCACACCAAGTCACATATTGAGTTCTGAATATCAAATAAGTTTTGTTACATGCTTGCAAAGAAAGCGAATATGATCTATTTAAAAATAAATTCACTTCAAGAAACATAACTATGAACTTGGAGCAGAAAGATGGATCTTAGCCATCACTGCATCTCTGCAGGCTACCCTTTTTCATATTCGTCTTTGACCTGATCTGGTAACAAATTTACAGTTTCAGAGAAACCTGGAGTTTAACAAAAAAGCTGATATTTTCCCCATGTATCTGCTCCTTATCCCTTTGTATCATTTTGTGTTAAAATATCCAACTTGTCAAGTGCTTCGGACTTTCAGAGATGAGCACTAGAAATACATAAATACATAGATGTCTTTTTATATAGGCTTTTTCTAACTAAATTTAGCTGCAGGGGGATATAAAAGACAAACGTGTTGACAAACGACAAGATGTTACTCACTGTAAAAATATTATTGCATGCACACAATTTCCTGTTATGGTACATATATTGAATGCAACTTTGTTCAAAATGAACTGCATATTAAGCCTTCTGATGTGTTCTAGCTTGATTTTGGATGCTATGGAAGTAGCTATTTAAAAAACCTTGCCCTGAATCTAATAATCACAAATAAAAGTGAATTTGCCCCATGAGATGCCACAAATTAAAAAAATGCATTTTATTTGGATCAAAAGTGGTTTTGGCCAGAAATTCATAAAAATATTTCAGATAAAGTATGTGAAGGATGTGGCTCTGGAGACACATTAAGGAGTGTTACTGCCAACCTCGGCTAAAATGAGTGTTTTTCAATAATGATGTACAGATAGGCATGTGCCTATTTATATTTATTATCTATATTTCAAATAATTCAAAGTCCTTAAAGACAAATTTGGCATCAGAAGTATTTGTGTTAGTGAGGGCCTTAGAAACTCTAAACTCACAAGTGTTAATGTATAATTGGTTCTAATATACTGACTACCTAAAGAATATATACTGTAGTTCCAATATCTATTAGCAATAATAACAGAATCATGTGGTCCAATTTCTTATTTAGCTGAGTTAAACTATCTTTTAATATAAGATATCAAAACATTAAAAATGACGTATCAAGAATTCATATATTCTCATTCTCCCTCAAGCCTTGACATACTTAAATCTAGGTTAATATTACAACACGTAACAACTGGAACAAGTTACACATAAAAAGAACAAACCTGAATGCACTCATCTTGAGTAACTCAGGACTCTTGGACATAGAACTCCTTTGGCTTGAAAAAACAACATCACAGAGGGCATCACACCTTAGCTAGGGTTATGAACTTAGACGACTTATTCCACTGGATTCAACCGTAGGGCCAAAATAGCTCTAACCAAAGGTTATTCAGTATTCTCGGTGTTAATTACAGTTGTCCTGGTGGTTTACGTTATGTCTGGAAAGAACATGACAAACAAGCCCATTCTGGATTAGACAAGGCACATGGTAGACACAACACTGAAACTCAAGGTCTATATTTGGGCATCAGCATGGGCAAATCCTAACTGTGTTTGGCAGAAATGCAGGTCTAATGATCCTTCCAAGACTAATCCAAACACAAGCAAATGGCTGGATTTGGTAAAATTTTCAGCATACTGCATTACAAATAAGAAATAGGTCCACTGCATTGTCCAATCTTTTATTTGAAGTTAATATTTAATTCTAAATTTTTCCTATTGTCTTCCCTAGCCTGCATATCTTACAGAGCCATCACACACCATGAGGCAAATATTTTTCTGTTAGATCTTCAGGGTGGGGATTCTATTGAGGTCAGTGTTTCAGAGCTTGGTACAGGATGTTCCTTCAGCTTTCTGAATCCTGGCTCAGTGAAATCACTGATAAGCTGAGCCTTTGCTCTTGATTTCCCACAGAACTGAAAAAAAGTATAGATGAAGTAACTCGGGAGAAATGGGTAAAATGTATTTTCCCAGCCCAGCAAGCTCCCTCTGCCCTGCCCCCACCAACATACTCCCACACACCATCTCTGTCTCCCTTTTCTTTTTTTTTTTCTTCCTTTTTGGCTTATGCTGTTCTTTTTTGGTCTCTGGCCCTAGTTATGACAGCTGATTGACATAGCTGGCAGTTCCCTTGGTGTCTGGTTAAGCAGAATTCCCCCTGCAAAACTAGGATGCAAAACAAAGAACAGACATCAGTGTAGAAAGGAAGACAGAACAAAACAAAACCAAGAGAGAAGCAATGTTGTTTGCTGAAAATATTTTTAAATTTTTCAAAAAGAGAGAGCAAACCTTTAAAAGATTGTTTTAATCTTCTGTGTTCTTTTTCTTCCCTCTTCTCTTTCTAGCCATCCCTTCCTTCTCCACCCGCCCCATTCCATACACACTGCTGTTTGGCTTTCATTTCTCCATCTGCCTTCTTCCTTGTATTTTTTCCCTGAGTCATAAACATTTTATCAGTAAAAAGTCTTCCTATTTCTGACCTTCCTTAGAGCCAAGTATTTGTTTTATCTTATTTATTTTTCCACCTGGAGGGTAAAATCATGATAGCATCGAGTGACATTGTGAGCAATCATTGCTCTGCCTCCTTCCATTTAAAACCTGTCTTCCATGCTTCTACAGAAAACTGGATTTCATGCTGCCCCCAATTCTACCACATGCAGGGTACAACACCCCAAGCCTAAGATAACCTTCACGAAAATTTTGTCCCGCGATAAATGGCTCTATTTTCCCTCTATTTCAATCTATTGGGTGGGTCATTTGCCTAAGAAGTTTCTCTCAGTTTTCTATCACATTGCAAAAGACCCCATAAAATTATGTTCATGGAAGTGTTGGTAACTTAATATACCATCCCTTTGGTGGTATGTTCCTTTTAATACTATTAAGGCAAAGAAACAAATGTCTAATGATAAAAATTTAAGCCTCAGCAACAGCCCTTCTGAGTTATTTTCTGATTTTATAATGCAATCATCAATACTGGTTAGGACAGAGGTTTGTCCTAAGTCTTAGGCAGAGTCCTAAAGCTCCTTAGTCTTCTTTCTCTTATAGTAATTTTGCATAAAATTTGAACTCAGTACTCTTCTGTTGTTCATTTTTACGTATTTAGCTTTCCTAAACTTTTAGAAGGAGGCTTAGCTTACCTGGCTTTTTTACCTTCACAGAGAATTCTCTTGTTATTTTGTGTAAGTTGAAAAAAAGATATGGTATAACCAATAAAGGACTTGCATACAGAAAATATAAAGAATTCTTACAACTATGAAAACAAGCAACCCAATTAAAAAGTGGCAGAAGATTTAACAGACATTTAATTTCACCAAGATGATACATAGATGGCAAATTCCATGTATACAGAGGTAAGATACAACGATGCTCAATGTCATTAGTGATTAGGCAAATACACAATTCAAACCTTGAGATATTACTACATACCTATCAGAATGACTAAAATAAAAAAACACTGACCACACCAAATGTTGCTAGAGATGTGGAAGAAATGGAACTCTTTATACACTGCTGGTGGGAATGTAAAATGGTATAACCTCTTTGGAAAATAGTTCGTAGTTTCTGAAACACTTAAATGTACACGTACCCTGTGATCTAGCCATTCTACCCCTTAGTATTTACTCAAAAGACATGAGAGCATATGTCCATTCAAGGACTTGTACAAACTTTAGTTTTATTTATAATTGCCCCAAACTGAAAACAACCCAAATTATCTATCAAGAGATGAGTGGATAAACAAATTGTGGCATAGCCACACAATAGAATACTACTTAGCATTAAAAAAAGAATGAACTAATGTCATATACATGCAACAACATGGGTAAATCTCAAAATAATTACACTGAGTTTAAAAAAAGCCAGAAAAAAAAAAGAGTACAAACATTATGATGCAGCTTATATAAAACTCCAGGAAAATGCAAACCAAGCTACAGTAACAGAAAGCAGATCAGGGACTGCCTGGAGGGGAGCAGACTTGGGAGGGAGAGACAGATCACAAAAAGGCATGACGAAGCTTTTGGGATGATGGAAATGTTCACTATCTTGAGTGTGGTTGATGATTGCACATATCAAAACTTGTCAAATTGTACACTTTAAATATGTGCAACTTATTGTATGCCAATTATACCTCAATAAGAATAAATATAGTGGCTTGCCTTCTGAGACTTCTTTGCTTTGTTTACCATCCCCTGCATTCAACAGATTTTCTCTTTTCTTTTTCTATTAAATTTTTATTCTACTTCCAGAAGTTTCTCCTCACTGTGAGACCCTGTCCTGAAAGGGACTCCGCCATTAAGGGCCATGGAACCCTTGAATTTTCAACTCCTGGAGTAAGCAAAACATGTCCCAGTTTCGGGTGCTGCCCTTAAAAGGGCCTGCCACACTGCCAAGCAGCACCTTTTGCCCATATTGGGGCTCTCTTCTTCTCATTCTATTGCTTCTCTCCACTTCCTTTCTCACTGATGTCAATAGCATGCAGATACTGTGGCTGTACATGGTTTGTCCTTGTCCATTTGTCTTTTGGGGTTTATGGGAATGCCTCATCACATAGGTTTATCCTAAGGCCTATCTATGAGTTTTTAATTTTGCTATCTGTTTTTTTTCTGTTTTTATACAGATTGGGGAAATTCCAAAAACTACACTGGCCAAGGCTGTCTCCATCTTCTTAGAATCCCTGATTGATGGTCTTTTGAGTTTTTCAGAATTTTCTTTTAAATTCCTTTATTGCTCTGTTGAAAAAAATCAAACACAGCACTTTCACGAGGCATTACATACTGAAATTGGTTGTTTATTCAAGTAATATTTGTTGAGTACCTCCTGCACTCCAGGTACTTATTCCAGGCTTTGGGGATGCAGTAGTGAACAAGGCAGATAATGTCCCTGCTTGCATGGGGCTTTAATTTAACAGGGGAGACAAACCAACACATAAGATAAGTAAAATATATGGATACGGTCTGAATGTTTGCATCCTGCCCCAAAATTCATATGTTGAAATCCTAAACCCCAAGATGATGGTATTAGGAAGTGGAGCCTTTGGGAAGTGATTAGATCATAAGGGCTCTGTTCTCAATATTGGGTTAGTACTCTCCTAAAAAAAAAAGGCCCCAGAGAACTCCTTCACCTCTTCCACCACGTGGGGACACAGTAAGGAGGTGCTGTCTATGAACCAGGGATCAGGCCCTCACCAGCCACCAGATCTGCTACCACCATGATCTTGGATTTCCCAGCCTCCAAAACTATCAGAAATAAATGTTCATCATTTCTAAGCTACCGAGTTTATGGTATTTTTGTTATAGCAGTCTTAACAGACTAAGACATCTATGTATAATAATATATTATTTCAGTTTTTAAAATTGTCAGCATGCAGGTGATTAAAGCCTTGGTAATAGATGATGTGATCTGGGAAGAGCATGTAGAATTAGGAGAAACAGAAACCTCAATCATATTAAAATTTTAGGTGCAGAATTAAAGGAGAAGCCATGAAACAGACTGAAAAATAAAAATCACAAAGATGGAAGTAGGCCAGGCAAGATTAGGATTACAAATGAAAATAGAGAAGAGTTTATAAAAGGAGGGAGGTGCAAAGTAACTACTTCATAGAGCTTGTCCGTGAAGAAAGGAGAGAGACAGGGCAATAGCAGAAAAAGGATGAAAACTCTCAACAGTGTGTATTGTTAAGAAGAGAGACAGTTGGTGTTTTGGACTGCAGTGAGAAGGCAAGAGGAAGGGAGAAACTAGAAAGAAGTGGTGATTTATGTACCACTAGAATCCCTGTTTGGAGTACATCCAAACATTTCCCAGCAAACTTCGATGGAAGTAGAGCCAGGCACTGTCCTAGGCACTGGGTACAGAGAAATGTAAACTCCAACCACTTCTGTCCCATTAGGTCATCAGTCTAGTGAAAAGGAGAGGAAAATAGACTTAATTTATTAATTACGTTAACTATTTAAATTGGCTGCATCAGCATTGTTTACTAGATTGTAAACTAGTTGGTGGAATTTTATTACTGCAAAGGGCTTAGCAAATATCTATTCTCCTTTTTATACTATAAAAATGAACCATAAAAAGCTTAAATAGCTTGTCTAAGGCTACTACAGCTCATTAATGGAAGTTTCCCAATTAGGACAGAGTGTCCAGACTCCTAGGAATCTTTTTACTTGAGCAGCACAATGCCTTACTAAAAGCATGCCTACTTATCTTATTTTTAAATACTCCATGCATGTTTTAAATATTTAAAATCCAAATGCTTAATTCCAGCATAAAAAAAAAAAAAAAAACAGACTTGGATAAATCCGGAAACACCCTGCTACCAACATCTAGAAATAATAGAAAAAATAACAAAATTTTTAATGCATATATAAGTTTGAAAGAAAAAAAGGAAAATCCCAGGTGGCAAGAACCAGGAAACTGAAAGCCCTAATTGTAAGCACATGAGCTGATTTTGTAGCTGCCCTCGGGTAGGGTACTCTAGTTTGGCAATTAGGGTTGCAAAGCACAGGAGACAAGACCTTGGGCCTATATGATGCAAGGTATTAGAACTGAAACTGAGCATAAAGTCAGGACTTTCAAAGCCACACCCTCAGAGGAAAGGATAAAAGAAAGAAAATAGACCACCACCCAAGAGAGATGATAAGGAAGATTATCCATGAGCTCTGGGGAAAAGAAAATGAAAAAAATCCCAAGCCTGCAACATGCACAGATTTAAAGACTGAATTTGTACCACCTTCATAGTTAGGATTCCACTAAAATGAGAAATTAACAAAAAATTAATCTTTCCATAGGGACACAAAGCAGAAATAAAATAAAACCCCTTGGAAGGAATACTTCAGTCTAGAAGGCAGAGAATTCACATACAAACACATGCACACACACATACACACACACATACACACATAGAACACCACTAAAGATGGTTAAAACTTACAAAGCACATAGAACCAAGAGTCAGCAACAAAACCAATGGGAGGATTAACTTCTTGTAGCAAATGTTGATTGCCCTGCCAGAATGCTTTGGGCCTTGGACTTTACCACTTCATGTTCATTAACTCCCAACTGCAGGTATCTGCATGTCTGCTTGAGGGCTATATCTCTAAAGCAGCAGCATAAGTTACTCTGTCCTTGCACATAGCAGGCTACGTGTTCCATGGAGGTAACACCCACAGAGCAGCCCTCCACCAATGACTAATATGTAAATATCCCAGCTCCCTTGTTCCTGGGCAAGAGAGGGAGGTGTGATAACTCTGAGACATATGTTCTAGCTGTTTCCCACACATTTCTTTCACTTCCCAAATAAGCCACTTGTTTATATTGCATCTTATATTGCATCTTCTCGAGGTCAACTTCTGAAGAAACCAGAACCAATAAAATAATAGAATAATAATTTGAATGAGAATATAAAACAAACCTATTTAAAAGTGTTAAGACATAATAGAAGGAATAGAAACTGTAAGTCAAGAACTAAATCTATAGACAAAAGAAGAGGCAGATTTGGAAAAGAAATTAATAGAGGTCACAGAATAAAAATTGCAATTATTAAAATTTCAATGGATGAGTAAACAAAAGGTTAGACATAAATATGAGTTAATTAGTGACCAAAAGCATAAATCTTAGAAAGCTACCAAGAATACAGCACAGAGAGTAAAAGGAAAAAAATAGGTGAAGTATATGAAAAAATTAATAAAACTTGGGGGATAGACCAAAAACTACCAGTATGCCTCCAAAGGAGATATAAGCTAAATGGAATAGAGATAGTACTCAAAGATAGAATAGCTTAGAGTTTTCTAAAATTAAAAAAAGATAAGAAAAACCCAGATTCAAGAAACACTAGTCCTGAGCAGAATACATGAAAATAAATTTACACTTAGACACATTCCTAGTGAAATTGCAAAATTATCAGAAAGTCTGAAAAGCAACCAAAGAAAAGAGTGCGTATGTGGAACTATCCATTATAAGCACAGCAAATTTCTCTCAATAGCAACTATAGTCATTAAATAATATATTCAGAGTGTTAGGAGAAAATAACTATCTACTCCAAATTCATGCCCAGCTGAACTCTTACTCAAGAGTAAGGGCAAAATAAAAGTGTTCCTCAGATGAACAAAAATTGTGATAGTCTGCCATTCACAGATCCTTCTTAAAAGAACTAGCAAAATTTAGACTTAAGAAAGAAGGAAACTACAGAAGGAAAAAAAATGGAATTAAGGAATCAATAGTGATCAAGTTAATAGACAAATATTTAGGAAAACCTGAATAAACTTGAACTATCAGAAGTAATGACCACTTATTTAAAAGGAGGAGCTAAAACCAAGTCTGTACCAAAATGCTAGGTAATAGTAGCATGTTAGATGGGGATAGTAATAGCAGTTAAAATACTCCAATGATCTTGTATTGCTTGAAAGAAAGAAAGATATATTGATCATCCTTAGAGTTTCTTAAGTCAAACATGCATATTAAAAATGTCAGGATAACTACTAAGAGAAATGGAAAGTATTTCTAACAAACTAGTAGAGGAGAAAATAGGAAAAATAAACTTTGTCAATCTAATACAAAGCAAGGAAGGAGAAACAATGAACAAAAATGCCCACAGAAATCACCAAAGATGCTGTAAACATACACGCACATCAGTAATCACAATGAAAGCAAATGGACTAAAAAGATGCTCAGATTGGACTTTTAAAATTTAGTTGTATGATATTTTAAAGAGACATAAAAATATTGCAGAGGTAAGACAAATAGAAAATAGTAAAATGGTATATTTTTTAAAAAGAATATTACTAGTAATTAAAAAACTAAACAGGCCATGGAAAATTCAAGAGAATTATATTGTTCCTATCAGTTAGCTATTGCTCTATTAAAAACCACCCCAAAATTCAGTGAGTTAAAGCATAAATACCTATAATTGCTCATGAGTCTCAGATCAGCTGGGAACCTGTGCTGCTATGGGCCAGGATCAGCTGACCTTGACTGGGCACACTCAGGCATCTATAGTTAGTGAATGGGTTGCCCAGCAGTTGCTGGTCTAGGATAGCTTCATCTACATGCCAGCTCTTGCTGAGGCAAGGGAGAAAGTGGTGAATGGGCCACGTCTCATCATCTAACAGGCTAGCTTGAGCAGTTGGAAGATTATAAGGAAGACAAGATGCACAAAGACCTCTCAAGGCCTAGGCTTAAAAGGGCACACATCATTTCTGATTCATTATATTAGCTGAAGCCAATATAAAAATGAATAAGATCATAGGAATTTCCCTAAAAAAAACAGAGTTCAGTGGAACTTAATAGATCTCTGTACTCTCTATTCAATACTATGTCAGGATGGCAGTGGCTAATACACAGGATATCTGGAGAAAAGAGAAATCAGACTGATTTAAAAATGCAAAGGGGCACCTAGGTGACTCAGGAAGTTAAGCCTCAGACTTCAGCTCAGATGGTGAGCTCAGGATCCTGGGATTGAGTCCCTCCTTGGGCTACCTGCTCCACACTCAGCAGGGAGTCTGCTTGTTCCCCTGTCCCTCCCCACTGCTCAAGCACGCTCTTATCAATTTTTTTCTCTCAAATAACAAAATATTTTAAAAATATAAATAAATAAAATGCAAAATATCAGTAGTTATCTGAAGATCTAAAGAAAAATTAGTGAAGATAAAAACAGAATAAATAACAGAGGAGGTGGGATGTGTAGAGACATTTTTTTCCCGAAATCACCGGCATGCATTGCTCTTTAGACTATGAAAACATCCTTTTGCCACTGCCACCAAACAATCACAGCTACCTTTAAGTAGTATTTGTCCTATCTTTTCTTATATCCCAAGAAATAGCTATAACACATGCATTCCAAAGGGTATGGTGATTTCCTTACATCAAGACAGTTTTCAAAATAAGAATTTCAACTTGTTCTGAACTTGTTATTATCATACTTTCTTGCTGCTTTTGAATTTAATCTTCCCAATTTAGGGGACAATTATAGAGCAGGCAGGCAAATTCTCTAAGCAGTTATGCCTAGGGGGTTCCATAAAAGAGTAACACTCTTACAGACCATCAGAGCATTGGATTGACTAAAGAGTTTCTGAAAAAAAAGGTCAAAAACAGCTGAGCATGTCAAATTAGATTGAAACCCTATGTACTTAAACCACTGAGGTACAGAAGAGTAACATGAGGACTACAAATATATATATACATACATATATATATAGTGATCTTCATTATTTTCATTATTTTCTAAACACCTGTACCATCCATTTGAGCAAATAAAAATACTAGAGGAAATAATCTGAAAGATTACAGATGACAAACATTTGACATATTTTAGGAGGTAAAATTTGAGACTAACAAAAGTGCTTCTCAGCATATTCAGTATTTAAAAAGGATTTCCACTTTCATTTTCTCAATAGACTTTTAGAATAACAAAGGAAATAGAAATACCCATGTTAGATAGGGAAATGGAGATCCAAAAGAGTAAACAGACTTAACCAGGGTCAAACTTTAGGATTCAATGCTTTGTTCTTGGCAAAAACAGTAGAACAAACCTGTTCCTTCTGACTTTTTTGTTCTGATGATCACAGTATTACAAATTTAATTCCATCCCTTAGGAGTATCCCCAAGTTACCTAGGGTTTGACTGCTGAGTTTACAAATTAGGAGATCCACTTGAGGCTAGGTCTCTTCTTGAATAGATTCCTAAAGTCTGAGGCAACGGAAGAAAACTACTTATCTATATTGGATATTTGTACATTCCCTGAAAATTATTGATTTTAGTTTCCTAGTAACAGAGGTACATGTGGCTAGAGACAAAATAATATACTACCTGATTAAAAGATGTTACAATGATGCCATTCTTTTGAGAAATTTTTGTTTTAATTTAGCTCCTGATAAGAAAAATACACGCTGAAGGGATAAGAGAGAATTAGTGCCAATGCACTGACTTGAATTTTGGCAATAAATCATGTCCTTTAGGCCAGTTAATATTGTGAATATCTAATCGCCTCAATACCCCCTTTTACTGCCTTGGGAAGATGAGACTCTGCTAAATATTTATAAATGGCAATTGTCTACACAACTATGCTATTTTCTGGTGTGAGGGAACGCACATGAGATTGAGCAATAAATAAATAAATAAAATAAAAGTACCAGCTTGCTTTTCCCAGGAAAGTATATCCTGGTACCTTTGGCACTTTTCTATTTGCTATATCTATATTAAGCTAACCTTGAGCTAAAGTATTGTGAGACAATGAAAAAAAAAAAAAAAGCAAGCAGTATGCAGTATGCAGAATGGTTAAGAAGGGGAAAAGGGCCATGATCATTAGTCTGAGATATGTGAAAGAGAAATCAGAGTATATAATCTAGTTGGGGAGAGAACATGTACACACATGAAATGATTTATCAGGTGTGATGGATTGATTATTAGCAAATGTAAACTAATATGCACAAAGCTTCCATTAACCAGTACAATTAGACAATTAGCATGGTCCATAATTAACCTCATTTTTTCATTCATGTGTTTAGCCTGGTGTTGGAGGGGGGTGAAGCACCGCACACATACGCTTTTATTGTTTAAAAATTTCCAAAATGTGGTTTCAGACCTTTGCTGTTCTAACAAGTAAAATATAGTTACAGTAACATTAGATTTTGGATTTCCTGGGATAGCTCCCATTTCAAATACTTGACCTCACTGCTTCCATTAAATCTTTCATTCAGGATTTTTTAAAAACTTGATGCTATCAAACTGAATACCAGCAATCTCCTATAAAGCTACAGATTAAGAAATTATAACAAAAAAAATAAAAAATAAAAAAAGAAAAAAAGAAAGGGCGCCTGGGTGGCTCAGATGGTTAAGCGTCTGCCTTCGGCTCAGGTCATGATCCCAGGGTCCTGGGATCGAGTGCCGCATCGGGCTCCCTGCTCCTTGGGAGCCTGCTTCTCCCTCTGCTTCTCCCTCTCCCTCTCTCTCTCTCCTCCTCTGTCTCTCATGAATAAATAAATAAAATCTTAAAAAAAAAGAAATTATAACAGACTGCCATAAATGCATGTAATGTGTGGACATACTCTGTAAGCTTCTTTTATGAAAAATATGTTTATTTTATTAACATATTTTTCTTTAAAGTATATCAAAAGATTACAGTTTGTCCAAGATTCCAGCTAATTAGTCTACCTAAGAATTAATAAATATAGAGAAAACATTCAGAGAGACCTGATCAGACTTAATACAGTTAATCCAGACATAGGATTTGAGTCACGACCATGAAAATGTAAACTGGCATTTTTGATACATCATAATATTCATATAACATCATGTCAGATAAGTGTAGGTTAGTCCACTCAAAAAGTTTCTTCTTTGCCTTCCTCTACTGTAAAAGTTGGAAAGTTGAATATTCAATTTCCAGCCTTTCTTGTAAGTAAGCAGTCATGGGACACAGTTCTCCACAATGAGAGGTAGGCAGAATTCTGCTGAAAAGGCTTCCCTTCCAGAATTAAAAGACAAAGTGTCACAAAGGACAGTTTCCCCTTTTTTCCTGCTTGAAATACAGACAGGATGCCTGGAGGTTCAACAGTCATCCTTATACCAATGAGTCAACCCAGTAAGAAAAAAGCAAAGATAACCCTGGTATTGTAAAGCTTCTACATCATTGCCAGAAGCAATCGTTTGTAGCTTTTATTGTATGCAAGACCATCCCCCACAAAATAAACAAACGCAACCAACATAAACCTTTTTTTTTGAGCTATTACTTATTTTGGTTCCTACAGCTGACCACACTCCTAATTAATGAAAATGTCTTCTATTTGTACAAAGTTTAATAAGGGCACTTTCCCCTCTACTATTATCTCATTGTTTCTAACCACAAATTTGTGCAGTAGGCTAAGAGGTATTAGTCACAAAACTAGTGACAATAATAATAATAGCAGCTTAGATTTAGAGCACTTACTATGTGCGGCCAGTATGCCAAGTATTTTATAAGGCATTATCTCATAAAAGCCCTAGTCTTTTGAAAGCACTCTCAAAATTTTTTTAAACTAATGAAACTAATAGGTTTCAAAAACATACCACAAATCATTCTTATATGCTTAGCAAATTCAAAGTACAAACAATTCGGAGCCATTTTTCAATTTTTTTTCTAAGAAACATCAAAATAACAGCAGTAGTTCTTCCAATGTTAAAATATATAAACATATATACATGCATGTATACATGAATATTAATGTGAATACATACATGTATGTATACACACGTATCCACATATGTATATGCACATACATAAACATGCACATGTGTATATACACAGAGACATATATATACATACAATTCTGTAAAAATATTCTGTTCCTTACATGTGTGCAGAATTGATAAAAGTTTTAAATTTCAATCTCAAAACATTTTTAAAATAATGACAAGGCTAATGAAACCAAAAGTTGATGAAAAAACTCAAATGCTTAGTCTCAAAATCTTTAAATGAATAATTGCATTCAGAAGGTCTGCTAAACTTGGCCTTTATATTTCCTATCCTAGTATACCTTGTATATTGAGAAATCAACAAAATTATTCAAAATTCAAGGAACATTTGTGTCTTATTAAGTATATTCTTGGAAATAATCTCATTATTCTAGCTATCAACACATAAGGTTTTAAGCAAAGGGTTATATAAATGTTATTGGTCTATGTCTTGTTTAGACTATTATCAGTTTGTAATTACATGTTTTCTAAGATGCATTGAGTCATTAGATCAATAAACACAAGAGGAACTAAGGAAGGAAAACTGTTATTGCTATAGTTATGTCATAGTTCTGAATGCTACCTATGAACAAATTTTGGGATGAAAAAATTCAGAGTTAAAAAATTATGTTTGCATGTGGTTAAATTGCACATGTTTGGGATTATATTATATAAGGCAACAAAATTGTGAGCATCATCTTTCCTTTCTTCCTTCTGAGCAAGCAAGATCCCCAAAGTAGCTTTGAGGATAGTTTATTTATGGGCCTGCTAGTTCAGGAGCCACACACCAATTCATCATGCTCCTGCTTTGTGCCATCTGTTATAAATAAATATCCCTGCCTGCAACTTTCTGTCGGGGCATGTGTTTACTGTTATGCAGATGAATGCAATATGGGAAGACATTAAAGTTAAAAAAGAGAAAAATTGCTTATGAAAATGTCTATCGAACATATATATTCCTACTACTTGTGTACAAAGTTTTGGATCACATGAAGGCCTATAGCCCAAGCAGGCTCTGACTCAGAGCTCCTCATTTAGCTTGCAACTACCTGGGGAGTAGGTGCAAACAAGCAGGGGCTAACATGGCTAGGTTAACAAAGAAGTGCGCACAGCCAAGCCTTCTTCCCAGAGTGCTTTACTATTTCACACAACATACTGCTGTGACTTTGGGGAGAGGACTGACAGGTAATGTGGGAACAATGTTAGAGAGTTTTGAAGGTGGCAGTCAGCATTCAAGCTAAAGAGTGAAGAAAAGCCTCCGGGGGCCTTTGAGAAGCAGAGTGACATGGTCAGAGTTCTCAGAAAGCAAAATAATTCTGAGAAGTGTGTAGGAAATGTTTGACGTGGAAAGAGCCTGGAAGGTTGGGAATTAAGCCAGACAGAGAAAATGATGACAGTGACTCCAAGAGTAAAACACCATAAATAACCTCTGGAACCAGTTACTGAATTCTCATGCACACTTGAAACCGTTGAAGGCCCTTTTCTCCTATAGCACCTTAGGCTTCTCTACCACCTTCCCAGAATTCCCACAGACCTAGAACTAGGAAGGAGCCATCCACAAGGACAGAGGAGGAGACATCTACGACACACTACATTTCAGTAAATAGACAGAGTTATCTGGAACCCCTTCTGTCGACAAGACGACATAAGCCCAGAAAAATCACATGTAGCAATACAGTGCTGAGAAAACATCACATTGACTTACTAAAAACTTAAACCAGGATTTTTCCCCAAATAGGAAGAGCAATAAAATTAGGACAAGCAATCAAAAGACATCTATTTGACTTTTGCTTGCTTCAACTGATTATAGTATATACCAGCAACCATATATGAAAACGGTGTATTTTTCATACTTAGAGTATCGAAAACATATCACTGTTTTCAGCAATGAAATAGAGAAATTTGGTTCTTAATGCAGGTAACTTTACCTTAAAAATGTGTTTACGATCGTGATTTTTTTTCTTTATGTTATAAACTTAAAAACTATATAACTTGACTATGAATTTACTGGAATTCCTTATGGCCCAGGTAGAATGTTTTTCTTGGTAAATCTATATGAGGAAAGGATACCTCTAAATTAACATAAGAAAATAAGTGATTTCCCTACTTCAAGATCAGCAACAACCCTCATCCCCAGGGTGTCATTAAAGACTTGATATCTTTTCCAAAGAATATTTTTTTAAATATTTTATTATTTATTTATTTGACAGAGAGAGACAGAGTGAGAGAGGGAACACAAGCAGGGGAAGTGGGAGAGGGAGAAGCAGGCTTCCCACTGAGCAGGGAGCCTGAAGCGGGGCTTGAGCCCAGAACCCCGGGATCACAACCCCAGCCGAAGGCAGACGCCTAACGACAGAGCCACCAGTGTCCCCCCCAAAGAATATTTTTGAAAGCCTCTTCTATTGGCATTTCAATATTCTTCGATGTTGTCTGTTAGTCATTTTTACTATTTCCTTTAAAGATTTAATTCAATTCTCTTCGATGTGTTTCTCAGAAGTTTAATTGTTCCTATTATTTATATTTTTAGAACAAGATTTCTCCTTGAAAATAGGCCCTGATCTTTTCATTTTTTATTGGACTTAAATATTTCTGCTTGGAAATCAGAGTTTGTGATTGAATTTGAATTAAAAAAAAAAAACAACATAAGACGGGAGCCTGGGTGGTTCAGTCAGTTAAGCATCTGACCTTGATTTCAGCTTAGATCATGATCTCAGGGTCATGGGATCGATCCCCGAGTTGTCGGGCTCTGCATTGGACATAGAGCCTGCTTAAGATTCTCTCTCCCTTTCCCTCTGCCCTCCTCAGCCACCCACCCCCTCCACACACGAATACGTGCGCTCTCTCTCTAAAAAAAAAAAAGACTACCTTTCATTAAGAGCAAATATGATTCTAACCAATTTGTTTTGTTCATGAGGTTTTCCAATTTTGAAAATTTCCAGAATCCTAATTTTAAAACTGTCTTGTAAAAAGTAGGTTACTGATAAGAGAGTATCTACAATTATTCATTATATATCAAACTGCTTGATTCAGGGTTCTAGTAATTGCTAAAAGTGGTAATCATTAATTAATTATAGGGCAAATTAATAAATGCCCAATTACACTTCTAAATCATGATTTAAATAGATTTACAGGTAAGGAATAGACATTACCCGTGCATTCCTCCACCTGGCAGAGTTCCATATTAAGGATGAATTTTTACACCTGTAACATTTGAAGTGGCAGAGTGAGTCCTACTTTTAACCCTTGCTCTTATTTAAGCGATTGCACTGGCAGTTCCTGGATATGGGCTTTGCACTAAACAAGTTCCACACTTAAACAAAGTCAAGTATGCACAAGCATTTGTGGCTCAACATAAAAAGAAGTTGGTGTAGGGGTTGGGTGCGAGTTTCAGTCTTGATATTTTCTACTTTGCCAATCAGCCTGAGTGTTTATTTCATTTCTACCTGAACTGTTTGCCGGAGAGATGACAAATAATGGAACTGATAGTAACTTTCCAGTGAGTAAGAACAGTCCCCTCTATCTGAGAGGAAGAATGTCAGGTCTGCAAAAGCCAAATGATCCAAAGTACCCGAGAGGAAAAACACCCAGCATGACTCCAGCACCTTGGGTCTCCTCCCCAAACAAGCCCTCTGCTGCTATCAGTTTTGATAAGCAGGCTTTCCTCACCCATGAGGCTATAACATGATAATGTCATTCAATAACCCTCACACCCTTTCCTGCTATTTGTCCAGCACAGGAAACTGAGGATTTTCTTGTCGTGTGGACACAGCGGAAATATCTAGCCAGCAAATACTGACCCTTGCATGCAAACAGACCCATATCCTCTTTCCGCCTGACAACTTCCTTCCTGCATGCTAAGAACAATCTACCCTTCGTTTTTTTTTTTCCGGACTTTATACTGACTACTCTGAAAGCCCTTGGGGAGACCAATGTAAACTTCCACTCAACAGCTGGATTCTCAGACAAATAGGCTGACATTGAACATGTTTGAAGGCACTGACGATGCCCTCTATACATGGTGATATTGTATGAAAACAGTGTCTACATACCACAGATAGACATGTGGCTGAAGAATTTGGCCTCTCTGGACAATTGCACTAGATATTTCAGATCAGAATCTAAAATATTTAAACTTACAGGCCAGAAAGTTCTCTTTAGCCATACTGCAGAACTGGACCTTCACACTTGGGAATTTAAGACATAACCATTTAGACCTGGAGAGGCAGAGGCAGTTTCACCTCCAAATTAGCAGCTAAATCCATTTTGTTCCACCCAGCACCAGAGTGGGCTTGCTAGAGATATTAAAAATCACTATCCATCTTTGAGTTAGGTAGTAAGACTTAGTGAGGTAAGTTATTTTGCTAGTTAATCACACCTCACACCTCAAGCAAGGACAATGTGGCTTATCAAATTTCTTTCTGAAATACTGAAAGCTTAAGCTTGATGGTCAAAAACCTTCTGTTCATTGGCTATATTTAATTATCAGAAAAACTTACTGATATTCAAAAGACAAAGAATTCAAGCTCTGAAACATAATCCAAATTAAAAAAAAAAAAAAAACAGGCATCGTTTGCATCCTTGTATGAAATCGGTGTCTTAGAATGTGGTGTCTCATAATGGGCAAAATTAAAAAGCTCATTTAATATTGTCAATAATGTCATTCGGTTTAAAACGTTTCACTTCCTGAACAAACCTTGTATCAGGATATGCCTAGGCAGCCAAAGCTCAGGAGCATATAACAGGGAGAAGAAGGCTATCTGTTGAAGGCAAGGCTGCCAAGCCTGAAGTCTGTTATCACCAGCTGCCTCTTTCCTCATATGTCCTCAAGTGCTCTCCAAAACTTCTACACATAAAATGATACCTAACAATGGTAAAAAAGAATAAACACTGCTATGTTTTTAGGGCAGTTGTTGACTTGGTAAATAGCATTCATGGATACTTATGACCTTTTATCAAATTATCCAACTGATGGGTTTTCAGGTCTTTAATCCAAACATAGAAATTTATTTAAAAATGTATAATATTAAAGGAAGTTTAAAAGTACTGAGTGTTGTCAGCAGCATTGTGGTGAGGGACGGACTCAAACTCAGTCTTCTAGTCCCTAACCAATAATTCATTTGATCAATAAAATAAACATAAAAATAATATTAAAAGTATTCCAAACACTTATTAAGTGCTTCTATTTTGCCATGAAATGTGCTAAGAATTTTGCACTGATTATCTCATTTAAACTTCACTATAAACCTAAAAGTCAGAAAGTATTATTTTACAGTATTGTATTACTGACATTTACTAAGCACTCACAATGTGCAAAGCACAGAATTAATTAAATTAATCCTAACAAGAACCCTGAGATAAAAGCATTATTCTAACTTTTACAGATGAAGAGACTGAGAGCTAAAAAGACAATTAAGTGGTGGGGCTGAACCTAGGAATCAGGGAACCTGAAAGTTTAGAGCCTAAGACCTTGAGGGAGTCATTGAGTCTCAGGTTCCTCATCTCTGACATGGGTCTAAAAATAACTGCCCCATCCTCCTCACAGGACTGTAAATGGGCCAAAGAAGAAAAGGCGTGTGAAAAATTAAAATGGAATTTCTCTAACCCTTAATGCACACAATTTCAAATCACTAGGGTAAATGACAGGCTGTACGTCAATTAAACATAAAAGCCACATTTCTCCTCTGTGGCTTTTTGTTTCTTCACTTCCTTTAACAATTTCTGACATTTTCATAAGCTTGTTCAAAAGAAAGAAAGCCATGCCATTTTGAGAGCAAAGAGCAATTTACTTCATAATTGATTGGGTAAAATGTCAAGAAAATGAAGAAACAGAAGGGTATTGGTGTTGGCTGCAGCTATAAAAACAACCCAGTGTAACATGGATGAAAGTTATGGAAAAGCACAGTAAGACAGAATCTTAAGCATCTATAGTTTATTTGCTCAAAGATGCTGCTACCTCAATTCTAATATTCATCCTTGAAAGCAAAAAGGTACTGATTGGCCCATTTTAGTTCAGTGCTTTCTTTGAGAGGCATGATCGCAGAAGGAAGTTACGGAGCAGCAGAAATACTCAATGTCTCCATCACAGAACCCCAGCGCTAGGAGGCTCCTGCTCACATACCCACAGCCACACAAGGCTCCAGTCCCACAAAGGCAACTCTTGGAAATACTAACCCTTCCAAGATAGAAGGTTACCTGGAGTGTAGGAATGAACATATACCATACCACTCCTGAAGGGAGCCTCAGCTTGGTTTGAATAGATGGGCTAGAAAGGAGAGAGTTTTCAATAATTTCATATATTATCTGCCTCTGTTTTCTCTTCCATAAGGATGGCTAAATGGCAATAATAACTAATATTTACTGAATGCTCCCATGTGCAAGATACTGTGCCAAGCAATCCACATTATCTCTCCTAATCCTGACTACACCCCTCAATGTAGATACTATAATCTTAAGCATAAAGAATTTAAAGAACAGAGATTAAGGGTGTACAACTTGTGACAGAGCTATGATACAAATCCTTAAAATTTGATTCCAGTCTCTGTGCTCCATACATTAAAGGATAGCTTCTGATTAAAAATAATAATAATAATAATAGTAATAACAACAATAATAATTAGAAGAAAATAAACAGTGAGTTTATTTCCATCAAAAAATCAACAGATAGTTGTGCCATGCTAGGTATAAAGTAATGAATAAGGCAGGAATGTCTTGCCTCTGACAACATGGAGTTTGCTGTCTAGCAGATAAAACAGAACAAATAATTTTTCAATAGAACAAATAATTTTTAAGTGCATTGAATCTTATTTAGAGTTTTAAGTATACATCCTAATAGAGCATACCTCAAGGACCTTTAACCTAGTCCAGGGGATAGGTTAGGAAGCAACATGTTAATGGAAAGAGAAGGATGAGTAAGTATTAAGCAGGTAAAAGGAAGATGAAGAGCCTTCCAGAGAAAGGTACTGGTGAGTGCGTGTGTGTGTGTGTGTGTGTGTGTGTGTGTGTGTGTGAGTAGGAAAGGAGCATTTCAATACAAACCAACTCCATACATCCCTAGTCATATACAAAGAATGGTATGAGTGTTCTCTGTTATACAAAGATGACTAAGGTGAAGCCACACTTTCAGAAACTCACAATGTCATAGAAGAGACAAAACCATACAGAAATACAGGGAAAACAGTGGTAGGTGGAATGAGGAGACACAAACAAGATATCAAGAAACAGTAAAGAAAGAAATTAAAATACTGACACGAAGGGGAATTTTTAACTCGTCCTTGAAGGATGGGATAACCTCTGAAATTTGGTGAATGATCTACTCATGAATGGGGAACAAATGGGAAAGTAGGCATTAGCCAGCATATAAAGGCTCAGCAACCCCTACCCACAGCCCAAAATAGGAATGAGATCCCCAAATGAGGGAATTTGGGGTAGCTAATGAAAATTGAGGCATGGAGATGACAGCAGAGACAGCAGTAAAGAGTAGGTAGGAGGGCTTGTGCTGAGTGAATTCCTGGCATTGCTCCCAGTTTTTCCCCTCTCCTGGAAAGTGTGGTGTTGGGAGGGCAGGCTGAGTTTAAAAGGCAGACACAAGCCTGGGCAGATATCTGCACCCTATGCAGCAATATGAAAAGAACAAAGACATTAAAAAGATAATGAGAAAAGACATTATTATACTTCAGAGAACAACAGCAAAATTGTAGTTCAGAGACCTTTTTTGTAGGTGGGAACACAAAGCACCTGAACTGTAGAAGCTAGTCATTGAGTAAGTGTAAAGAGAATCTGAAAGCCCATGAAATAAACACATGAACTTCACAGAAGCAGAGAAAAGCAAGATGGAAAGTGTGAACTCAGAAAAGAGAAGGAAGAAGCTGGAGAACTGACCTGTGACTAATAAACAATTGTCAACTCCCTAGCATGATACACTGTAATAAATAATAAGCATAAACACACCTGTACAATATGCCTACAATAAATAATGACAAATAACAAATATTTGTAGAATTATTTACAGTGCCTGAAGCATGTATTTTGACATATATTATTTCAACTAATCTTGTAAACCACCTTGTAAGATAAGTATAAATCATGTCAAAATAGAATGCCAGTACATACTTATCTATTGAGAGATAAATGGCCAAGAACTAAGATTCTAAATACCTAAGTCCTGTCCTAGACCAGTCATCTCTCCATAAGTTCTCTGAATTTAAAAAAAAAAAAAAATGCCCCAGGGAACAAAGAATGATTTACTACTATCTGAGGCTTTGACCTCAACGCTGACATGGACACTAGCCTTCTGGGGCATGTGGAAGATTTCTTTTGCCCTAGCAAAGCAGATTCAACTAGAGTACAGCCAAAGCAATTCTAAAGGCCTATACTGCCTCCTACCACATGCCATCCAAAGCCTAACCATTAGATCTAACCATTCCAGTGGAAGAAATGTTCAATCCAGAATGCATGTGCCAGTCGGAAGCAGTAGAAATCACAAAAGTAAGAATGACTGCCCTGGATCTCGGTCTAGACTTTGGGAACCTCTTCCAAGTCACTCTTGCTTTACCAGGCTTGTGGCAATATGAAAGATGGCCTGTTGCCTCGACAGGGAATTTATCCAAACTCAAAGGACAGGGACAAGGAGATCAGAAAAGACCACATGAGTGTGATGCAGTCTTCGACTTGGCACAGCATTTAGTACGTACTGAGTCAATGAAATGAACCCAAACAATTCATAGCGTTCCTCTAGAGAAGAAGCCCTTCTTTCTCCCACAAAGAAGTATTAGTATCCCCACTTGATAGTTGTCAATGGCTTGACTAAGAACATACAATAATGAAAAATGAACCAGAAATGGAATCCAGATCTTTTACTTCAAATTCCTTGCTCAGTTAGAGTGAGAACTTTAACGTTTTATTCAATTAAATTTTCATGATATGATTTGTATATTCACAAATAATATCTTTGTTTCCTAAGTCCCATCTTAAAAACTCATTTTGGAGAACAGAAATGCCTGAAGCAAGACATATATTAAATAAAATGGCAATATTGTCATTATACTGATGTCTTCTCTGAAATACTCATGTTAATGCCCAAGGAGGGACCAGAAACAGGACCACACCCTGATTTACACTGCCCTATTTGCTGAATATGAGGAGTGCATAGAGCACTGTAGACCTGAGTCCACGTGAATTTAGTAATGTTGAAGCAGGGCCCCAGCTATTGTATTTTTCCACATCTTTGTGAACACAGGGGAAAGCCCCAGTAGTTGGAAATCTTGTTCTGAGAATCAAGATTCTGTAACAAGGGACTCAAATGACTTGCCAACAAGTTGGTGGGTACATTTTGGAAGCCATTTTAATCTAATATTTTGCCTCAGGAGAGCTTGTTTGGTTTTAATAGAGGTCCTCAATAAGGATGGATGACCCAGTACATCATTTCTCTTGCTTCTAATTTAAGAATCTGGTACATAAAAGCATAAAGAGTGTGAAGGAAATGGATCATGACCTTATGACATTTGGCATGATTTCTGAGGCAGGTGTCAGATAGGTTCATAAGCAACTATCTTGCCAAATCTTATCAAAACCTAAAAGACAAAAAGAGAAGAAAAAATACACACTTTATAATTGACATCAAAAAGGAAGTCATTTTATTTTTAGTTCATTTGCTTTGGAGGGAGAGCCAACTAACTGGAAAGAGTCCATAATTTAACCAACATCAGATCGTCTTACTACATTCCCCATTGAAACTTAATAAATGTTAGTTTCCAGATTTACTGACTTCACAATTTTCTCCAGTTAATGATCAGCAAGCACCTTTTATTACTTTAAATGAAAACAAAATGAAGACCTGAAATCTCGTGATCAAGAATTGATTTCTGGCAGACAAGCAAAATTGTTTGGTCTATTTTTATGGTTGATATAATTGTATTCAAAACCCATAAACAATGTACATCCACTTCAATACTTTTTCAGCTCGTCTTTGGTCATAAACTTTAATTAAAACAAAACATCCCTTAGGTAAATCAAAGGAAGTGCCATTGAAATAATATAAACACCCGAGGAACCTTGGGCTGTTTCCATGCTCAAGTCTGATTAGATGGAAAAGCACCAAGCACTTGTGTTAGTAGACCAACCAATAGAGTTTGTGACTATGAGAACTTCCTCTAGTATTAAAGATCTTTGGCATAGTTTCTGGGAAAACTTGTGCCAAATTTCTCTATTCCAAGAGAGGGTTTTCCACTCGGAGGCTGTGGTATCTATAAAGGCTATCTTTCATGAGCAGGGTGTCCTCTATTTAGCTGTCAGAAGGCCTGTCTATCGCAGGACTCAGACTGTCTGTCCCATTTGGCTGATGTCAGAAACTTATGCTAGAGTTATGGCAGAGAAAACATGTTTTCCATTACGCCCGCACCGAAGTGTTGATTAAGGTGGCACATGTCAGACCTGGGAGTAGCCAGCACTCAGAAATAGTATAGACCTTTTACAGATGCTGAAATTGTTTCCAGAAATTCAACATCTCAGCTTATCTTTTTTTTTCTTTTTCTTTTATTTTTTTTTAAGATAGAAAAGAACCCAGAGGATTTTGTGCTTATTTTTAAGCTAGTACTTTAATCATGTCTGATTTTTTTTTTTTTTTGGTACCATATTCAGACCTTTCCCTTTCTGTTTGTGGTCAAAGAATCTTGAAAATTGACAAGTGGATTCTATAAGGGGCAAAGATTCCAAATTTTACTTGAGATTTAGTGCTATCTATAAAGGGTCCTCTTTATAAGAAAATGATTCTTAAGGTTTTTAGAATTCTGAGCCCTTATAAAACCTGTCAAAACTATGCATTCTTTCTCAGAAAACAATTGGGCAAGATCACAAACCTATGTGCAACACTTAAGAGTTCCAAGGGCCTCCGGTTAAGGACGACTGTTCTAAATAAAGCCAGAAATAATCATATAGCTGGCAGATTGAATTTTTGCTGATATCTAAGAATAGAATCTCCTCACAAAACATTAATACCGGTAAGTCCATGTAATTTAAGCAGTTGTTAGGGGTTGTTAGAGTCTTCTCATCCTGGAAAGTAGTAAAAAGCAGAGGTTATCCCAAAGGCCAGCAAGCCCTTATGTAAGTCCCCCATGGAAGGCCAACTTCTTGGAGAGTATACTGGTTTCCAATGACCAAAAGTCAAAACCACATTATTTCTCTTTTAGGAAATACACAGGCAGAGTCTAAAAGTGACAATGACTGGGGTTGCCAGATTAGTAAATAAAATACAGAACAGGGAGTTCAATTTGAATTTCAGATAAACGATAAACAATTTTTAGTGTAAGCATATCCCAAATACTGCATGGGACATGCTTATAACCAGAAATTATTCATTGTTTATTTGAAATCAAATTTAATTGTATTTTAGCTGGCACCCTTTCATGATCCAGTAATTCACAGCCAGATTACTAGCTACTCCTGACAGTGGGATCTAGGTTTCTAGTATTTTCTAAAGAGTAAGTAATGCGAGTTACTCGTAGATTTCACGGAGCCACTGCAGTGCACTCTTGGGCTACCAGTAGTTAAAGCAAGTCAAAGTGATAAGATTGATATTTATCACTCTAATTTTTCCCCTAATTATTTAACGTTGGCTCACAAAGTCATTTGTTCCTGTTTCTCTCACCCCTAAATCTGGGTGTTTGACAGTCTTCAGTCCTCAATCTTGTCTATTCTTCAACCTTTCCCAGTTTGCATTTTCATGTACCTCACCACTTCAATAGCTTTACTAACAACTCCCCAATCCACAATGCTATTCATTCTAATTCCAGACTGCTTTTTCCTGGTGCTGAGCCTTATGTCGGAAATGGACTCATTAAACCCCGTAATGGTGCACCTGGGTGGCTCAGTTGGTTAAGTGTCGGACTCTTGACTTCAGCTCAGGTCATGATCTCAGGGTTGTGAGATGAGTCCTGTGTAGGGCTCCATGCTGGGCATGAAGCCTACTTAAGATTCTCTCTCTGCCTCTGCCCTGCCCCCCACTCCCCTCACATGCACTCTCTCTCAAAAAAAAAATAATAATAATAATAATAACATCTCAATCCACCACCAACTAGCAAAGCAAAGTTTGTTCTCTTATTTCCCTTTTCCCCTTATTCCACACTCCTAGATTTAGTTAACTAAATCCTGTATATCTACCTGTTAAATATTTTCCCATTCACTACATCCTCTCATTTTCCTTTCCCCATACTCTAGCTCAGGTCTTCATCACCTCTTTCCTGTATTAACTGTGTTAGTTTCAAATTCATCTCCCCACTTCTATTCTTTTGTCACTGTAGAGCATCTACATCATGGTCACATTAACCTCTTTTCCTATTTAATCATTGCACTGAGGGTCTACCCTGGATGTACAAAAATAATAAGACTAATTTTTGCCTTCAAGAAAAGTACATTCCAATGGAGGAGGCAAAAATATATGGTTACAGAAGAATGTAATCAGCCCTAGGACAGAGAATAGCACAAAGCACAGTCGTTAGAGAAGTATGTTATGGGTATGGATGATCGTGGTAGAAAAGGTTTCCTGATGCTTGGATGGGATGACACCTGAAGTGAGTTTTAACTGGATCAGTGTTAGCCATTAAGCAGAGTGACTAGAGTTCCAGGCAGAAAGAATACCATATGCAAACACATGGCAATATAAAAAAAAACTTTCAAGAAACTGGTAGTATAGTATGGCTGGAATGTGTAATGCTAAGAAAGAGGTGATGAGTTTGTACAGGTAGGAAGGGCCACATAAACCACTTTGATGATTTAGCTTCTATCATGAAAGCAATGGAGAGTCTTGATCAGATTTGTATTTTTGGAAAAGGTATTAGAGGACATAGAAAATGGTTTGTAAGTGATGAGGTCTAGGGCAGGGAGATGGTGAGAAGCTCCTGCAGGGATCTCTATGGGAATGATGAAGACCTTTATCAGTAGCAACAGTGATACTAGGAAAGGATTCATGAGATATTTGGGAAGAAAATTTTAGATCATTTGGTGATGCATTACATGTGGAAGGTAAGGAAAAGCATGTCTTTGATTATATGAAGGTTTGTCAAACCTTCCCTAATTCCCATTGTCTACAGTAGTGGTTTTTAACCAGGGATGATTTTGCTCCTCAGGGAATATGGTAAAGTCTGGAGACAGTTTTGGTTGTCAGAAGAGGGGAAATAAGGAGAAGCAGAATGCCCCTAGGCCAGGGTACATAACAGATGCACAGGACAGCCCCTTACAACAGAGAATTATCTGGTTCAAAATATCATAGTGCCACCACTGACAAACCCTGTTACACAGCAGTAAGTGGATCTCTTACTCTTAGATGTAAGGCTTTTCAAAATTTTGCCCAACTTTCATTTCAGGCTAAATACCTGTCACCCTGTAAGTATTCTACAGACCAAGCAAAAATGATCTGTTCCTGATTTCCCAAATATATTTCTCATTTTCAACCTTAACAGTCTTGCTTTTATGATTATTCTCTTATCCAGGAACATTTCCTCACTACCCCACCCCATCTCCCATTTAATTGTCAAAATACTACTACTGCCTCCTTCATGAAGTTTCCTATAATTTGCCTTTCTGGATAAACTCTCTGCATCTATTTTGTGGCATTCATTACATTGTATCTGGTAATGTACCACCAGTTGACTGACTGTCTTATCCTACTCTTTGAAGAAAAACCTTAATAGGCCAAGCACAGTGTCCCCAACAAAGTACGCATTCAATAAATAGTTGCTAAAATTAAATATGACTTTCTAAACCAGTTGTCTGAAATCATCAATGCCTAAGTTTCCCTTTTATTCATGTGGACAATGCAGGGTTGACAGGTTTTCATTTATACATGCTAAATCATATGTAATGTCAATAATCTGTAACTAATATTTAGTTCTATGAATATCGAACTTTCTTAGAACATTGAATATACTTGTCATCACAGCCCATGAAATATTTGAGTTTTGTCCATATGTTCTTATTCCAGTCCAGGTTTTGGATTTGCTTAGGAGAGTAGATGCTTAAGATTCCTTATACATCTTTACACACTGATTTACCTGTCTACCAGGTGTTCTACATTGCCCTCCAACTGCTCATTTTAAGCTATTTAATTCTGCAATGCATGTTTCGTTGCTGATATCCTTAGAAAATTTTTCTGCCTGGTAAAATAAAACCTGTTCTTTGTCAGTTTAATAGATGCCACTAAACTACTTCATAGAAACACTGGGAAATATGAATGGCATGGGTGGCCAAGACTTTGCTTCTAGATTTTTACTTTATTGCCTTTTGACTTTTATAAGACTTACTTAAGGACAAAGATTGAATATTGCTGAGTCCTCTGAGGGCCATGTATTCATGACAGGCATTTCCTTTACTCATGCACTAATTCATTTGTGAGTTTATCTTTTCCAAACCCTGTAAGGCCTATGAAACTGAAAAGAACCTCTGAATCACCATGTTACTGTACACAGTGAGGGTAGGCTTGGCAGTTCTGGTTGCTGCTGCCATGTTTGGACTTGGGATATGTGCAAAATCCTCAACAACAGAACACAGACAAATCTTTAGCAAACAAGGTGATTTAGAAACCAAACTACCTTCCAAACTACAGAGAAATTGTCTCTGTTTTTTATAGCTGGGGGAAAAAAATCTAGACAAAGTATAATTTTCAAAAGCAGATGTTTGTGATAATCATCTGGACCAGGATGACTTTGTGCCTTAGTCTATAATTAGTGTTAATTAATAATCAGAGAGATAGAGGATGGATAGGAAGGAAGGAAGGAAGGAAAAGAAAAGAAAAGAAAAAGAAGAAAGAAAGAAAGAAAGAAAGAAAGAAAGAAAGAAAGAAAGAAAGAAAGAAAGAAAGAAAGAAAGAAAGAAAGAAAGAAAGAAAGAAAGAAAGAAAGAAAGAAAAAGAAAAAAAGAAAGAAAGAAAGAAAGAAAAAGAAAAGGTAGAAAGACGGGTAGAAAGATAGATAAATAGATGGTAGGAAACAAAGTCCTAAAAAACCAAGTCTTGCTGAGAATATTAAAATTTGGAAGAGAAAAAGCCAGAATAATACTGATGTTAGTTATCTTTTTTTGAATTTGTAGATAATTGACATATAAAATTATATTAATTTCAGGCATACAACATAATGTTTTAATAGTTGTATATATTATGAAATGATCATATGATAAGTCTAATTAACATCTAAATTTTTAATGATTTTTTGAAATAGCTAATCTAGTCAGAATCATAAGCCATTTACTTCTATCCCCCTTCCATTAGATTGACATGGGGTAAATGCATTTTTCTTATTTATGCCTGACCAAATGTGAACATATTTCACTAAATATGAGACTCTGAAGACCATAGATTACATCTTATTCATCTTTATTTGTCTTCACATCACCTAGTCCAGGACTTTGCATGTTTTTAAGTGTCCAATAATTGTTATTGACTTTGAATCTGGTCAGTCTTGTGGTATAAAGACAGGTGAGGTCTAAACTAGCTGCACCAAACCCCTGTAAGTACAAGTTCTCTCTGTATATTAATAAGTATTGAGACTTCAGTTTTCAGATGAAATTCTCAACTAACATTTACCATACTGATATAAAAATATATTTGTCTTTCTTTAAATTTGAAAAAAAAACAAAACAATTATTTAGAAAGAACAGTGGAGGGAAATAAAGTGATTAATATAATAATAGTAAGAAAAAATACATATAACTGCTAAAATGACTAAAAAAAAGTAATCCAGTTGAATTTAGTCAATTATGTATTTTTATCCAAGTGCTCAGACCATCCAAATGTCTGTTTGGGTATATTGTTTTGATATAACAATAACACTGGAATGAAATCTAGTAGGCTACAAGAGCATGATACTGCAACATTCATTCCCAAATAGGCACCTCTAACAGGATATCTCCCAGAATATTTAGGTAACATTCAAGGTCTGCTGCAGGGCAAGTCCAGCCAACACAAGTGGTAACATGTAGGTGTTAATTATATGTTAAATATTAACTTTTATAATACCGATTCTATATACAGAGTCATGAAACACTTTTCTTCCAAGAACTTCCACACACTGTTTTGATAATCATCGTCTTGAGGTGAAACAGGGCAAACACTGATCTTCTCAGTTTAAAGATAAGAAAATGGAAATACAAGATTTTAAATAGTTTGCCCAAACACATCTTCTTTGAGTTAGGGGCAGAGAGAGGATGGTGCTCATCAAAATCGAAGGTAGACTTATGCCTGCCTCTTTTATCTGTTTCACCAGAACATACATAGCAGAGTGCTGGCACATCATAAACATTCGATCATTTCAGTCATTCATTTATTTGAAAGTGATTTACTGAGTATCCATAAAGAAGGAAAGGATAAAAGTCATCTGACCTAAGACCAGAGTTGTATCTTAAATGTACAGTAGTAAATTCAGAATCAAAGTGGATAATTCCATGGTGCAGCACCTAGATTCTCCCTTCAGGATTGAGGCATTCTTTCTCCTGACTTACAGATCACAGCTGTGTCCACCTACAGAAATTGCCCTTGTCCAAATGAAATTGTTTTGCCCAAGGTTATGTTTCCTCCTGGGGACAGCCTGTATCCAATGACTGGTCAAATACAAGGTTCCAAAGCTTGGTCCCTTTGCCTCAATTTGGGAAATCTTTGAAGGATCATTCAAGCTTTAACACTCCCAGTGAGATCATCTGAGGTTGTTATTGCAACCACACTGCAGCTCAGCATCTTAGCTGCCCAGGTTGCCACCCTTGCTCCCTCACAGGTCTTGTTCCTAAGGCTCCTCAACACATCTGCATCCAAATATCCAAACCTCTGTTTCCCCAGGACCCTGATCTGTGATGGTTGGTACCAGAGTCCTATAGGGCAGAATCTAAAATGAGATGTTCATTTCTGGATACATCCAGAGTCCCACTTAAACTTTAAGCTTCAGGTGCCTCTTGGTCACTTTGGACTCCTCTGATCAAGAGATCAACAGGTAAAGAAAGGAGTCACTCTCCTAACAGTAACAATTGGCCCTGATAATTCAGGGAGAAGTAGGTCTATTTTTACACAGAAAGAAGAAAGAAGAATATGTTTGGGACACAGGCGATCCACTGGGAAATCTCCTGATAATCTAGTGGCCAATTTTAAGAGTAAATGGACAAGTACTTTAGCCTTGGACTGAGGAAAGCATGGTGACCATAGGCTGATAGATGAGAGTCTGGTCATTCTTCCAGGTAAGCCATCTGGATCAGCCAAGTTGTTAACCAAGGGTAAGGGGAAATCTCGAATGCATAGTTAAGAAGAGAAATGATGACTATTAGGTACAGCTTTGAAACCAGCTATTCTGACTGGCACTAGAGTTTCTCCAAACTTTCTCCTGAAAGTTTCCTCAGGAAAAGAAATCAACCAGAAAGGAGTAGCTCTTCCCAGATGGGGTGAATTTACTATATGAAGCAAGCAGATTTGAGTGGCAAAGGGATAAACTGTACTGGATTTTGTGGTATGCCCCCCAGACCTCTCTGAAGTTCAAGTCATTTATTTCCTCAATAATTGCCCTTGGCCAAAGGAAGCTGTTTGACCAAGTCCTTTCCCCAGGGACAGACCTCATCCAGTGATTGATCATTACAAGGGTACAAAGGTTCAATTCCTTTGCCCCCATTTGGAAGACCATTTCAGAACTCCTGCAATCTGGCAGAAGCTACTGTTGCAACTCTATCACATTTTGGGTTTTCCTTCTGTCCAGTCCCGCTTTCCTTTGCTATTCAACAAACTGCTTACAACCAAATAGCCAAATTAGTCTGTCTCCCAGGGTACCTCACCTTTGACAAGTAAGAATCTAACTGGATATCATCTTATCCTTTATATTACACATGCTTAAATGATCCACAATTTGTTGGGGTTTTTTTTCCTTCCTCTGGGTTAAAATTTGTCATTCAGGTGACAGAAGCAAAAGCAAGAAAGCAAAATTACTACTTTTTTTTTCCTCTAATGATTCCAGTTCTTGGGTTATGATCACCTCACTTCTCAGAAAACTGGCTATAACACTATCGAGCTTTAATTTCATCTTCTGCAGTGGATTTTTTTTTTTTTACAACAAATATTTCATAAGGCTCGTCTGCCTGCTGACTCAGAACCCATGTGGTAGCAGGTCTGACAAAATAGATTGTCATGCTCTATTAAATCAATAATCCATGCACTAAAGAAAATTTACACTATGAGTTCCACTCTACTCTCCAATATGCATCACTACAAAGCTTGGGGGTAAAGACCAGCTGCTGCAACTTGTGCATAAAGAGGTAATTTCTAGTTTTTTTTTCCTTATGTATTACTGGAATCACTAAGTGGAATTTAGTCCTAAAGCATTCTAGTCAATCATACAAAAATTTAGCATCACAGAACCAGAGAGACATCAAATTGAATGGGACCTCAAGAGATCATTTCTTGCAGCCTCACTCAAAGCAAGGTTTGACTGGATTACTTCAAATGTTATTCTGTCAACTGTTCTTACAGCTTTCAAACAACACACCCATTCCAGGACTCCAAAATCTTCATTGGTAGTAAATTCTTCTGCATATAATAATTTTTTTTTCATTTTCCTATATTGAATGAGTAATATATTTGGCCAACATCTTCCCAGTCATCTTTTCTATACTTGGAGAATAGAAAAGACTGCTTCAACTTTTCTTTAATAAGTTTCTTTTAACCTGTCATTAGATTTTGTTTTCCAAGCTTTCATCTGAACTCTAAATCTTCCTGTTAAAAATATAGAGTTAGAGTGAAAATTGACTTACTGAATAAAAATTAGTAGAGTCTTCACCAATGGCACTTAATCTTCTGACCACTAGAGAAAGGTGATTAATTTGTGGCTGACACAACTGATTGAGTTACTAAAATCCACATTCCCCACTATGGGGTAATAAGCAAGTGAACAAAAAAAAACAACACAGTAAAGACAAGGTACCAGAAATGTAGAAAAAGAGCTTGGGGCTCTGAGGAGTGGCATCTTTGAGTAACAGAATAAACAGCAGCAATAGCCTATTTCCTGACTTCTTGTTATATGAAAATAATAAAAGTTGGTTTCAGTTGCTATTCATTAGATGTTCTGTTACTTGCAGCCCAGCACAATCTTAATTAACACCATGATTATGATGATATTTATTATGTCACCTCTACAGGTGGTGTACATCCCAACACCAGTCCTCCCTTCTTAGTGCAAATGTTTAGTCAGTGTCCACTAGTATCCAATTGTATCATTTTCATTAATGCAAAATATTTCTCAAACTCTGTAAGTTGTTTTCCCTTCCTAACTGCCTAATTGTACCACTCTTTTCAGTTGAGGAGAGGACAGAAAATGATGACAACAATGATGGCAAGAAAGAAGGCATAGGGTAAATTACTGAGTCTTTGGTTTTAATGTTACCACATGCTGGTCACGGGGATTTTGAATGAAATCATGTCATGCTGACTCGGTGGGTGAATGGGTGGAGAAGGATATGGGCAAGGAGAAGAATCCTTAGTCATCTCAGGATCCAGTTGCATCTGAATTGAGTTTTATTTTCCCCCCTGTGGGTATCTTATTTCCATTCCTTGCCACATGAAAAGTAATAAGGCGCATATACTGAAACCTTACTCAAAATTATTTCCTTAAAGAAGAATTTCTGGCAAAGTCAATTTCTTTTCCAACCGAGAAGATTCTTTGTAACAAAGTACCAAAGTTCTTTGTAACAAAGTTAGCAATCCATTGGGTGGTCCTACAACTTCAATTCCAGCATCATAATGAAATTCCAGTTTTTACTTTTATGGCCATAGGAGGCAGACATTTGCATAAATCTTATATATGGCAATGCTATCAGTAAGCTCAAAGTATCACCTTTCTTAATGCCACCAGTACCATAACCACAACCACCAATTGATATGGTATTTTCCTTTGGTGGGTATAATTTATTTCCCGGGTTTCTAGAAACAAACTTACTTTATAGATGTGAAAATACATGGCTAATGGAAAAACGTGTTTTTCCCTGCTACTTTTTTTCAGATATTTGCATAGAAAGGTATGGAGAAAGATTGAGAGAGATTGAGAAAGAGAAAGAGAACAGGGAAAAAATTATGAACCATGTAAATTCTTGATTGTTTTAGTTTTTATTGAAACTTTCAATATTCCTCAGTTTGTGAAGATACTATGTCTGCTGAGCTATAAATAAGTTTTTTTAGGAGTTCAAAGTTGAAGGAACTGGAGCTCAGTAGGAATTCTTAATCTGTGATATGGTTTTGCCATCTTAAATGAAGAAAAAATTATACTTCTTTAGGAATAAGACAGCCCTGACCTCATTATAGAGGTGTACTGAACACAATTCAATTCTCCAAAATGTCCTATTCCTCAAAACGCTGTTTTTAAATAAGAGATTACTACAAAAACACATTAGAAGCTATCTTAGAAATGTAGATAAGATTTTGAAGTTTATCCATCATGCCCATCATAATTGAACAGGAATATGTAAGAGCACTCATCAGTAGAGTGTCATTCATTCACCTGCCTTCTTTGGCTCTTAAATGGTCAGTACAAGTCTCTACTTTCAAAAGGAATTCATTTTCTTTATTGAAAACTATAAAAGAACCCAGTTTCCCTAAGAATCTTTTGTAAAAATCGCAGTGAACAAAAGATGCTAAACTCTATCAGGATTTGTTGGCAATTTGCTACAATCAGACCAACTTAAGCACAAGTTTGTACCATTCCCAATTCTATCTAAAGACTACATAATGAAAAACCTTTTGACAAGTTGATTAATAATACTGAGCTGTTAAAGTTCAGCTGAGTGAGCAATTAAACATTCCAAACAGCAATGAACCTTCAGAAGGTAATTTATGATAATTTTATGCACAAGAGCTCAGTGGCTTTTTAATTTGATAGAATGTTAGTAGCACGAATTTCTAACAAGGGAGTGTCAGGGTTCCATACATCACTGAGATTACTTAAACATTTCAAACGTGGCTGATGAATGAAGTTTCTTGAAATGTGGGGAGATACAGAAGGTATTGGAAGGTTGAGATTATTCATCATATCAATTATTGAGAGTGGATGCACTGACATCATACTCCCTGATCATATTTTATGTCCACAGTAAAGATAAGTCAAGCTTGAAATAACAGACTTTCCCAACTACCATCTCTGTAGGTAATTCAACTCCCTTTACTTCCTTCTCCTTCTTCTTTATACCTTCCTTCAAAGTCATTGCCCCTCTTCTATTTCTACCCAGACTTTTAAATATCCAGACCCCTTTCTTGAAAAACCACAGTGAAATCACTAAGAATAAAGATAACAATAGGAGAGCAAAAGTGGAAAAGGAAGAGAATGAATACAAAGCTAGAATCATAGATTCACAGAGTGAAAAAGAACTGATGGACTAATCTAGTTTAGTCCACTCTTTTCACTAACACACACACACACACACACACACACACACACATACACACACACCAAATATGAAAATCCCCTCTACTACATCCCCATCAATGACCATCCAGCCTCTTCTTTAGCATTTCCATCCTTGAATTAACACACCACATCTCTGGCAGCCCCTTTCCTTTGCAGATTAAAAAATAACATGGTCTGTTTTAAGCAGAAGTGAATTCCTCTGGCTTCAATTTCTACCCTAGAATTCTTGAATTTTAAAACCAGAAGACACCCTGGAGATCACTCAGGCTAGAGTTCTCACTTTTATTTAAGTCACAGACCATTATGTAGCCTGTTGACATGATTATTTGACCCATACATTTTTTTCTTTTCTTCGAAATTTAAATGAATTATTCACCTTGAAAAACAAAGCTATTTTACATAAAACCTAGATTATCAACTTGAAAAATTGAAAAATTAGAAGTTCTAGAAACACATGTTCCTCCATTCCCAAATAGCAATATTTGGCTGGAGCTTAGTTGCAGCTGCGCATTTACAGGAAATATGTTCTCTCTAGTTCATCACAAGTCCTACCACCCCCTGTAGTCTTACACCTGGGTAGATTTAGTCATGTACAACACCAGCCTGGACCATGTAGAAATTTGAGTTTGTGATCCCTGATTTAGATTAACCACTTTGTTTTATAATCAAGGAAATGAAGCTAATAGTAATAATATGACCTTAACCAAGGTCACCAGCTAGTTAATGGCAGAACCAAGATCTTTAACTCCTGATCGAGTGCTCATTTTATTATATGGTAGTCACTTATATGTGTTTTCTTTTAGTGTAAAAAAGAGGAAAAAAAATACATTAACCTGATTGTAACACAAGTGATGCCTCTATATCAATTTCCACTTACTGAAATAAGAATAAGATGAACCTAACTAAATTTAACTCATAAGCAAGTATTTTTTTGTCATGGGGATGTTTTATTGTCTATTCAATTCTCTCCATCTTTGATACAGTTTCCTACTCTAAAATCAAAGTAGCACATTAATTAGAAATTACATCATTAGAGTAGTAACAACTATGGACTGTCTTTATAGCTATTTCTGTTTCCTTCTATATATGTTAGATAGCTACACAGCACATATCAAATGCTGACACAAAGTCAGTTATGTTTCTCTGCCACAAACACAGAGATTGAGTGCAAGATCACCGTGACTATTCCCTAATGCTTTTATTTCATCGAATGGGTTGGAAAACAAAACCAAACAAATAAACACAAGCTCATCTAACTATCATCTCTGCAGATGTCGTTTCTTGGTAATGCGCTATTATAATTCATGTCAGGTAAACAGTCTTGCAAATGAAGTCAGAATTATTCAGACAAGTTTCTTCGTACCCTGTAAAGCTGTTTCCCTCACATGGGAAACTTCCACAAAGACTACTTGTTTACAGAGACCATGTGCCTCATGATCCTCTTTTGTGTTTCTCCCTCCCTGGTACTGAGCATATGTTTTTAATGTTAACACTCCCTCATCTATAGAGACCATCTGCTTATTAAAAAGAGTGTTCTCCTCCCTTCTTAGCCAGCTTTTTTGCATGGTGAATCCTCTCTGCCAGTTCCACAGATTCGGGGGAATGAGAAAATGCTGTGGTCTCCAGTTCCAAATTAGAGGGTTTGGGGATTTAGGTGGGCTTTGTAAAAGGAGTGGAAGGTGCTTGTGTGAATTCCAAGAAAGAGAGGTATCATGCACCTGAGGGTCTGAAGCTGTGCTTTTTCTGTCTATATAGCCTCTGAATAAAGCTGGAGGGTCCTATTTCCCACCACGTAACTCTATGGTTCTTTATTTTCTATCTTTGCACCTATGCTCAGTCTCAGGAATACTATGATAATAAGATGGTTTCCCTGAAATTAATACACTTAACCTTGAAAGTTAAGTAGGAATTGGTCAGGCAGGTGAGAGTTCCAGGAAGAAAAATTCCACGTTCAGAGACACAGTGTAAGAGCATGTGATATATAGTAGGACAAATTGCACAGTATTTTTTTTAAAGATTTCATTTATTTATCTGAGTGAGAGAGAGCACACAAGAGAGAGCATGAGCAAGGCAGAGGGGACAGAGGGAGAAGCAGACTACCCAGTAAACAGGGAGCCTGATGTGGGGCTCAATCCTAGAACCCTGGCATCATGACCTGAGCCAAAGGCAGACACGTAACCGATTGAGCCACGGAGGTGCCCCAATTGCTCAGTATTTTTAAAACGTACAGTATGTCTAAAGGAAAAGCAAGAAACAATGAAAGAGAACTAGAAGAAGACAAAAATATTGAGCATGAAAAACCTCACAATTATTTAAGGCTGATTTGGCTTGGTAAGTCCTGAGATTAAATTTTGATGCTCTGATTTTAGGGGAGTAGATTTCAATTCAAAAAATTAGAAAGGGCTGAATGCCTGGGTGGCTCAGTCAGTTAAGTGTCTGACTCTCGATTTAAGCTCAGGTCATCATCTCAGGGTTATGAGATTGAGCCTTTTGTCAGGCTCCAGGCTGGGCATGGAGCCTGCTGAAGAGTCTATCTCCTTCTCCCTCTGCCTCTCCCTTTCTCTCTCAATCCCACTCTTAAAATAATAATAATAATAATAATAATAGAATAATTGTTGCAGTTGCCTTGATTTGGAGACTCAGAGGAGAATAATCTTGGCATGAACTCTTTCTTTGGGCTTGTGTATCCAAGAGCACAGGAGTTCTGGAAACCTCAGCTGTCATCAGCCTCGTGGAGTCCTTTCCACCTAAAGCACAGCTGCTGTCTACAACCTTACTCTGTATTGCCTGGAAGAGGGTGGGTTTGAGAAAGAAAGCTTCATAGTGTGATGTAGTAAACTTTTCCCCCAGTGAAATAATTCCCACTTGTTTTTTTTTTTTAAGATTTTTTTTTTTTTTGACAGGGAGAGTGTGCAAGCAGGGGCAGTGGCAGGCAGAGGGAGAGGGAGAAGCAGGCTCCCTGCTGAGCAGGGATGTGGGGCTCGATCCCAGGATCCCGGGATCATAACCTGAGCCGAAGGCAGATGCTTAACCATCTGAGCCACCCAGGCGCCCAACAATTCCCACTTGTATTTGAAAGAATCTTCATCACTTGAGAATTAGTAATAGGGAAAGGGCAGTGGTGAACAGCATGGGAGGGCAAGAAAGGGAAACATATCTCCTCTAGACTGAACTACCAACTTCCCAGTCTGCAAGGAGAGACATGGCCAGAAAATGGCAGGGAAAGCAAGCTTCTGGCATGCAAGAGCTCTCCTCTCTACCTCAAAGATATAATAAAGACAGGAGAGGAACTAGAGAAGTATCAGTAGTTAACATGCCCAAATGCTTTACTGCCCAAACTGATATATTTTTGAGTAAAAAAAAAACATAATTAATAATTTGGGGACAATAGCTATAAATTAGACTGTCCTGGGCACAGCAGGACAAATTATCATGCTATTTAAAAGACACATAGATTTAAGGGCACCTGGGTGGCTCAGTCGGTTCAGCATCTGCCTTCGGCTCAGCTCATGGTCCCCGGGTCCTGGAATTGAGTCCCGTATTGGGCTCCCTCCTTGGCAGGGAGTCTGCTTTTCCCTCTGCCTCTTCCCCCTGCTTGTGTGCTCACACACACACACCCTCTCTCTCTCTCTCTCAAATAAAGAAATAAAATCTTAAAAAAAAGGACACCTAGATTTAAAAGGCTGTCTTCCAACTGATTCCTCTTCACTGAGTTCTCTGCTTTCCCTCTTATTCCCCATGCTTCCCTGACTTAATGGTTAGTATCACCATCCACCAGGTGAAAAAAACTAGACATTTGATTCCTGCATTTCTCTCCCCTCAGATGCTTAACACCCTTCAAGGTTTCAAAGCATGCCCACACTTAGAAGAAAAGTCACACTCTTTATCACAGGCTTGCATGATCTTGCACCTCACCTTCCTCTTGAACTTCATCTGATGTCATTTTCTGTCTTTTCTCTTTATCCATCTGGACTTTTTGCTTCTACAATCAGTTGAGCATTTATCTGCCTTGTGGCCTTTACACCACTGTTCCCTGTGCCCATTATGTTCTTGTCCCAGTTCTTCATATGCCTAGCTTCTCATCCTGTATCTTAGCCCAAACATCCTCTAGGACATCCCTTGACCCTCATCTAAAGAGGGTCTCTTTCCTTCTACACACACAAATATCAGAGCAGCCTGTTTTATTTTATTCACAGCACTTATCATAGTCTGAAATTATCTTGTTTGTCAAGTTAGCTTTTTTGCATAAAAACAGACAGATAGACCAATAGAACAGAATCAAGAGCCCACAAGTAAACCCATGTGTACAGAGTCAACTACTATTTGACAAGAAAACCAAGAATGCTCAATGGGGAAAAAACAGTCTCTTCAAAAATGGTGGATAACCATTTGCAAAAGAATGAAATTGAACCTCTACCTTGCATCACTCACAAAAATTAACTCAAAATGGGTTAAAGACTTAAATATAAGACCTGAAAACAAAACTCCTAGAAGAAAACATAGGGAAAAACCTCCTTGACATTGATCTTGATGATAATTTTTTGGATATGACAACAAAAGCACAAGCAACAAAAACAAAGATTAACAAGTGGGACTACATCAAACTAAAAAGTTTTCACACACCAAAACTAAAACAAAACAAACAAACAAACAAACAAAAACAAAATCTCCACAATCAACAAAATAAAAAGACAACCTATGGAATAGGAGAAAATATTTGCAAACCATATCTCTGAAAAGGGGTTAATATTAAAAATATACAAAGAAATCATACAACTCCTTAGCAAAAAAAAGTACATATATATCTGACTGAAAAATGGTCAAAGGACCTGAATAGATATTTTCCCAAAGAAGACATACAAATGGCCAACAGGTCTATGAAAAGGTGCTCAACTCCACTTATCATCGATGAAATGCAAATCAAAACCACAATGAGATATCACCTCACACCTATTAAAATGGCTATTACCAAAAAGATACAAGATTATAAGTGCTCCTGAGGATGTGGAGAAAAGAGAATCTCTGCATACAGTTGGTAGGAATGTAAACTGGAAAAACCACTGTGGAAAACAATAGAGAGATTCTCAAAAAAAATTATAAATAGAACTACCATATGATCCAATAGTCCCACTTCTGGGTATATATCTGAAGGAAATGAAATCACTATCTCAAAGAGATATCTGCATTCCCATGTTCATTGCAGTATGATTTACAATAGCCACAATAATCTAAGTATCTGTCAATGGATGAATAGATAAAGCTGTGGTATATATATATATGCAATGGAATATTATTCAGCCATAAAACAGAAGCAAACCCTGACATTTGCAACAACATGGATGGACCTTGAGGGCAGGCATTACATAAGTTAAATAAGTCAGACAGAGAGACAAATACTGTATGATACACTTATATGTGGAATCTAAAACAGAGAAACAAACTCACAGAAACAAAGTATATTTGTGGTTTCCAGGGACTGGGAGGGTGGGAGAAATGGGAGATGGTGGTCAAAGTTATAAAAGGAATAAGTTCTAGGGACATAATTAATGTGTAGCATGATGACTATAGTTAACAATACTGTATTGTATACCTGAAAGTTACTAACTGTAGATCTTAAATGTTCTCACCACACACACACACACACACACACACACACACACACACACACACACACACACCTTGAAAGGTAACTGTGTGAGATAATGGATGTGTTAACAAACCTTAATGTGGTAATCATTTCACAATATAAATGTATATCAAATCATCACACTGTACACTTTAAACTTATACAATGTTATATGTCAACTATATCTAAATAAAGCTGGGGGGGAAAACTGTCATAGAAATTTTTTTAAGTTAGTTCACTTGTATATTGTCTGTCTCTCCTACTGATAAGCAGGAAACAATACTGTTTTGTCCATGTTAAATTGTCAATGATTTGGCCCGTTCCCAGCTCTTGGAAAACATATAGTAAACTCTTTATTTGAATGAATGTTAAATCACTGAATAAGGTCTAAGCTACTTTTCCCCCATTAGAACCTATCACCATTAATCAAGACAAAGAGGAGGAACGGAAAGATAATGAGCCCCAGCCCTGTACACCAAAAAATAAAACAAGATCAAACAAACCTCACAGGACAAAGTTTTTAGCCTTTTCCTTGAGTATGCTTTAGGACATTCAATACCCTGCTGAAAAAATCACCTCCTAGAGGATTGTGGGGATCTGTATGGGGTCCATTCAAGGGCTCCCCCTTTTACCTCCCAGAACTTCTCTCCTGCTGTCTCTAGTGTTTCAGAGATATCAAATTGATATACTTTGAACATGGCTAGGAACCAAAACTGGGCCTGCTGGTGGATTTCTCATAGCTCCGGGCTAAACATCTTTAGTTATCTGACAATCAATATGCACGAATGTAATTATTTGTTTTCTAGGAGTTAGATGAACAAGATCATTCTAAATTCTTGTGTTATTAATACATGGTAATGAAAGTGAAATATTAATGACTTAGTCAAGTGTATTAAGAATTTGAAGTGCTGTGCAAACTGAAAACTTGCATCTTAGAGCGGAAAAAAAGCTCAAATGCACCAGATGGCTTAGTGACAGCCATTTCATTTAGTGCAGCTCAGCAGATATGTTTGATAGCCTTCAGGAAAGACCATCAACTATGCAAAGGAGGGTGCTGTACCTGATTGTCTGGGAAGGCCATGCCCAAAGACATCAAAACGATGTGAACTGTGCTTCTTTGTGTCTCACGCGTGCAGCTCTGAAATAGATATTAGGGTATCTCTGGCCATCAGTGAACTGCATTGGTAAAATCTGCTGGTTTGTCCCCCTCCCCAGCACTGAGCTGTCAGATCTATGGCTGGTCTTCCAATAATGATCTTCATATCTTAAAGTATGATGGAGTGGGAAAAGCCCCAGACTAGGAGTCAGCAGAACTGAGCTTAGGCCTGCCTAACCATGGAGCAGCTGAGTGGCCCTGAGTAAGCAGTATCATGTTTTTGGGTTGAAGTTTCCTCATCTCCAATCTGCAAATGATAAAGCCTTCCTCTCTACCTCTCTGGGATTCCTAAAAAGATTTAAAGAGATAGCACTTTATAATAAATAAACAAACTGTGCAAAAAGCAGAGGATGAAGTTGTTTTGAGGCTGGATTTACTTTCTAAACTCTGTTACATTTTTGTGTCTGAATTACTTATACTTATGTAAGAAGCATATCATTCAATAATAGTTTCTTCTTGTAGAAAATATTTACTCAAGGCTTGTCTTTCTTTTATTTACCTTGGGGGAGATGATCTATATACTAGGCATATATATGCCTGTTTTGTATTTCAGTGTGCTATCATTAATTTATTCTGTCTGATAATTTCAAGATTAAGAGTACTGAGGTAAAATGACAGGTGATATCTGTATATATATATATAGATAGATCCATAAATAGATATCTTCTGTCATTTTACCTCCTAAAAAGAAAACCACATAACTAATATGTTCACATTTTCCCCAGTCTGATGCTGTAGCTAAATATCCACAAGTCACAATTCTCACCCTTTATCAAGAATGCAGAATGCTGGTTTGCCATAGAGCAAATGGAAAGAATTGGTCCAGGACACATGACAGAGAATGGAAGGCAATAACAGAGGAATAATTCCTACTTTTTCAATAGGAAGAATACTTCCTTTCCTTATACTTAGTTTATTAGGATTTTACCAACTCTATGGAGAAGATACCCTTTGAGTCAGGAAGTATTGGCCTAACAGGAGACTCCCAAAGAACTATAACTGAGAAGCTAAAACTCCCGTCATCCTCCAATAGAGAAACCTAGTAGCTTAGAGAGTAAAGATCAATGTGTTTAAAGGACTGACAGCATTTTCTCATTAGCCCACTCCTATCTCCTGTTCCTAATAAATCACAGACAACAGTTACTACTGGGTACTAGCAAGAGAGTTCAAAATGCAGAAATTCTGATACTTCAATAGCAATTTTCATTTGTTAATCCTTAATTTCCTTCTCTTGGCTAAATTCTGCTTCTCACTCTGGAAATGTGTATTAGATACTTCTGAATTTTCATCGCCAGTTATTTCCTCTGGCTCTGTCCTAATGATTTATCCTTATAACTACCCTGAGTTTATTTATTCATCCAACAAGTATTTACTTAGAGCCTGCTATGTCCCCAGCACTGGTCTGGACACTATAAAGGATATAGATGAACATAATGTCTCTAATCTCAAGGATCCTATAATTGAGTCAGAGTTAACATCATTCAAACATCTTTAATGATCCGATCATTAACATACACAAAATTACTACTCTGTCATAATCAGGGTCGGATAGGCTTTGCTTCAGTAACAAATAAAAATTCAAATCTCAGTGGCTTAGCACAATGAAGGTGTATTTCTCATCACAGTCTGACATAGGTTGCATGGCTATTCTGTGCCGGTCTCTCCAAGTGGCAATTCAGAACCAAGCTGCTATCAATTTAAAACTCTGTCATCTCAAAGTCTTTCATTTCTAGTCACAGTAATTTAACGTACATCTTACTCTCTCCTGCCGCCAACCAGAATGACACATTATTTCTGTTCATATTATATTAGTGAGAATTAGTCACATAAGCCCACCCAAATGCATGGAAGCTGGGAAATACTGAAGAGCACATGAAATTTGAGTGAATACCACCATTCACTGACAGTCTTCTAAGAGAAATATGAACAAGTCCTAGGGTATCATGTTAGTTCATATTTTGAAATATATGTAGATTATTAATGTCCACATGTAAGCTAACTCCTAGCATAGTGGTTTATACATAGCAGGCACTCAATACATTTCTTAGGAATATTTGTAGCAAAGAATAAGTGATGTCAGTGGAACTAATGATTCAGACAAACATCAAAGATAAGCACAAGTGAAAAGTTACTTAAAAAAAAAAGAAGAAGATAGCAGGAAGGGAAAAATGAATGGGGGGAATCGGAGGGGGAGATGAATCATGAGAGACTATGGACTCTGAGAAACAAACTGAGGGTTCTAGAGGGGAGGGAGGTGGGGGAATGGGTTAGCCTGGTGATGCGTATTAAAGAGGGCACGTACTGAATGGAGCACTGGGTGTTATAAACAATGAATCACGGAACACTACATCAAAAACTAACAATGTAATGTATGGTGATTAACATAACATAATAAAAAAAAAAATACAAGAGAGGGGCACCTGGGAGGCTGAGTAGGTTAGGCGTCTGCCCCGCATCTGACTCATGTGGGCTCCCTGCTCAGAGGGGAGCCTTCTTCTCCCTCTCCCTCTGTCTGCTGCTCTGCCTAGTTGTGCTCGCTATCTCTCCTCTCTCTCTCTCTCTCTCTCTATATATATATATATATGTATATATATATATCAAATAAATAAATAAAATCTTTAGTAAAAAAAAAAATACAAGAGAAATAAACACTATACCACTTTATATTGCCCTTAACTGGCAGATAAGTTGTAAGGATAACAGGTACTTAAGAGATGAGCAACCACCTTGAACTGGAATAGGCAAAAATGTTTTTTGTTTTATTTCGTTTGTTTTGTTTTAAGATGGTGGGGCTTGGTTGTAGAAATGATAATGATTTGGACAGAGAAAAAGGCCATGTCTGATAAAGACCTTTGTGATCAAAGACATACAAGCAGGCATATGAGAAGTGTGCTTGAGATCAGTAGGTCAAAAAACCTGGCTGGATAAGATCAATGTAGGAAAATTACTATGAGAGAAGGTTGGAGAAGAAGATTCAGAAATTCGAGCTTAAATGATATACATGATAAACATTTTGAACAGAAAAGTAGCAACATAGAGGTCACAGAAGGTTATTTTGGTTCCTGCTGCTATCCTCAAGCCCATTCCAGATAAGATTATTAGACCTAAGTCCTGCCTCAAAATTAAACAGGAGGCTAAGTACAAAGAAAAGTAAAGTCCTGCACTAAACCAATGGAAAACAATTGCCCAACGTTATGGCAATGTCAAACTCTATGGTCTAAGAGGTATACACTATGAAATTGGTGTAGCAAACTTTGGCTAGAATTGAGAACTCTGAGCATTTATGAAGGACAAATAATTCAAAAATAAGAATTGAAGTTAGAACTGAGCTGGGTGTATTAGTCAAACAGGATACATTGTTTAGTTAGAAAAATGATTTATACACATTTATAACTTATTTACTATATTGAAAACATTTCTTTTGGAGGGGGAATGGGTATAGATAATTGGGCTCATATAGGTATTTTTGTAGAAAACTTGTTTTAAAAATCATATTTATAAAAAAAATTTGAACTATGGGAGTGGTTGTTCAGTTCACAAGTATATTCTGTAACTGTTTCCTGTGTTTTTTTTTTCTGATACATTTAAATATGGTTCTAAATGTAAATAGTTCACTTTAAGATTCTAAAAGTAGTTTGCAAGCATTTGGTTGCAAAATTGATCACTGGCAACATTGTTCAGCTTCATGTTATTAACCCTAAAACAGGTAAGTACTTTGTTGGAAGTTGAGGGGTTAGCTCAGACATTTGTAATCAAGCCACACGATATTGAATCTCATAAAACTACTTATTTTACATAAGGAAAAACTAACAATTATTTTCAGTAGGAAGAATGTGACAAAACATATCTCAGTAATGAACAAATAACAAGCCTGAATCCATTTAGCCAATACCCTGTTCATAATCTAGAATAGTGGTTTTCAAACTGTGGGGTGCCACCCAATTTGTGAACCATGACATCAGTTTAGTAGGTCACCATGTACATTGTTGAGGAAAGGAATTGAATAGGATAGCATAGCATAGCATAGATCCAAACAACTAAAGTAGTAAAGATAGAAATTTATGAAAACTTTGTTTTAGACAGTTATGTATGTGTCTATATTAGGATGCAATATAAAATTATTTCTTACTGTAGGTCAGGATCAAGAAGTTAAAAATCACTGACAGGCATTATAAAAAACATAATTTTAAATAGTCATGTCAAAATAAGAAAATAGTAGTAATCATTGTGATTATAGCATAGAATCACATCCATATAAATATATTTCTTAAGGACGTTAGGTAGATCCTGAGAGCATCTGAGTATTTCCTGAACATTGGCAAAAATTTTTCTTAGTTGGGCTAGGTCTATCCCTTCTTGGCAGAGAAGAAACAAATCTGTAATTACGTGGTTCTACTTTATCTGTTATCCTTATTCCATTTTTTTCTAGCAGAAGACCCATTCTTTCTAGTTTTTCTTGCTCTGAGCATAACTGAAACAAAGCAGTTTTTGTTTTTTGGGTTTTTTTTGGTCACCCACTTCCCCATCTGACTTCATTCCCTCTGCCTTTAGTTTCCTGATCCCATTCTAATTGATTGGTGTCTCTCTCTGTGTCAATCCTTCCATTTTTGGCTAATGACTGTTGGAAAGATGGATTCATTTGAGATCTCTTATGCAGCAACAGTAAATTATTTAGCTCTCTCCCCTTTTCCTCTTTGTCATTTACAATTTCATACCAGCAGCAGATTTCACTTGTTACCATCTTTTTGAGGGTCTTTTGCTGAGTATCCTTGAATCCAACTTTCCCAATATTTCCACCTGCTATGGTTACATCTCACTGACATTACTACAACAAATCCCTTACCACACCACTACAGGTTTATTCTCCACTGACCGTTGATCTAATTTATTTTTTAAATGTCCACTCCCTCTTAGTTCTTGGGCATGCTCTTGGCCTTTTGGTAAATCCTTCATTTTTCTCCTGCCTCACTTGACCTTTCCCTCAGCATCCATGCATGATTCTTTTTTTTTTTTTTTTTTTTTTAAAGATTTTATTTATTTATTTGACAGAGAGAGACAGCAAGAGCAGGAACACAAGCAGGGGGAGTGGGAGAGGGAGAAGCAGGCTTCCCACTGAGCAGGGAGCCCGATGCGGGACTCGATCCCAGGACCCTGGGACCATGACCTGAGCCGAAGGCAGACGCTTAACGACTGAGCCACCCAGGCGCCCATCCATGCATGATTCTTTATTCTTCAGTTCAATTTGAGCATTAAAGCCCTGTAGCTATTCTTTGCATAACAGTTCCTTCAGATTCCAGTATAGATTGTACAGTTTTTCTCTTGACATTATTCTCTACTGATCTCTTTGCTTCCAAAAAAATGGTGACTTAGTTTAAGTAGACCTTTTATGAAGACAGTTTTCTTCATTTTCTGAGATAGTAGATGCTATCTCTGAAGTTACTTCACTGTTTACAAGGTAATGAGGAAGGGAGTCGCTATGTAATAAACATGGGTTCTCGCACTATAATAGTAACTTGTAGAATAATTTATTCTATTTTGACGACTTTTGGAATTCTTATCATTTTTTCCTTTACATGAGGCAAAAAATAACTAATGATTTTTGAAAGTCTATTCTGCCTTCATACAGCAAAGTACTACATTCTTTTCCATTTCTCACTGGGACATGCCATTGAGCACTGCAATGGCTCTGTCAGCAAATAGATCAATGACATTTCAGCACAGAATCACCACCAGCTTAGGAAAAGTAATCCAAAGTAGATTTTACCAAACTGTTGACTCCCACTTTCCTCCTTTTTCTAAATGAACCCTATATCCCCTTTGCCTGGGTGCTGTTTCCTCAAAGCCAACTCTCTCACACACCTAAGATCACTCTGGATATGATAAAAGATAAATCTGAGAGCCTAATTTGTACTACTATGGTACTGACTTACATGTTACTTTTCACTAGAGAACCTACTGGAAGAAGGTAATATTTAATTCAAATATATTAATTTCACTGGGAAATTCAGGCTCTCTGAAATGTGTTTCAGGACAGAAATTGGAAGCAGAGGTGACTCGCAAATTGTACCATGAAGGTAACTGATCTTTGCATCTTTATATAGGTCTGAGCCAGAGGCCAATTTGGAAAAATTTTTATTTTACTTTGTCTCTATAGAGACATTCTTCTTCCACATCTCCTGTCAGGCAACGGCTGCCCACTTCCCATTGCTCCTTGCCTCTCTACAAAAATAAAAGCAGAGCCCAGTAACACTCACCATATACTTTGGGATCTTTGAATGTTAGATAATAATCAACTACAGAGAATTAACTAACATATTTCCTAATTATTTACTCTGCTAAATTTTTATTGTTTGATAAATTTAGGAAAACATACTAAAGTAAAAGGGATGTGAATTCCAGATAGAATACAATAAAGAGGGGTGCCTGGGTGGCTCAGTTGGTTAAGCAACTGCCTTTGGCTCAGGTCATGATTCTGGAGTCCCGGGATCGAGTCCTGGGATCGAGTCCCGCATCAGGCTCCCTGCTCAGCAGGGAGTCTGCTTCTCCCTCTGACCCTCCCTCTTCTCATGTTCTCTCTCTCTCTCTCTCTCAAACAAATTAATAAAATCTTTAAAAAAATAAGAATACAATAAAGATTTATAGGGTTTTTGAGAAATCCTTGCCCATTTCAAATATTAAGAACTGAATTTACATGTTGTTTAGCCTAAGAAAGAATGACATCAGGAGAGTCTCAGGGATTAACAGTTTTAAATTCTGCTTGGGGCCTAGGTATTAGCAGTACCATACTGCCATCCTTCTTTAATGGAAAGTTATAAGTTTCCAGAATTCACAGGAGTCTGGTTGGCTTCTATCCAGGACACGAGTGTAGAAGAGAGGTAATCAATATGCCCTAGCCTGCCCCACAAGGTTTATTTTAAAGATTACTTTGAGTTATGGTAAGGTCTTTGTGAAATAGATCATCCTTACAGAGTAAAGCAGATCCATGGAGGTGTCCTGGATGGGTCTTTAGGGAACCAGAAAAAAATGTCAAGAAGCCCTCGAAATCTCTGTTTTTATTTTATGAGGAGTAGGAGGTCGATAGTAGTGATTGGTAGAGCTCAGTTGATGAAAAGGTCCACAACATGGGAGGATACTTCCAGCCGTGATTGGCAGAGGGACCATGTTGCAGGTTAGAGGCAAGAATTAAAGTTGTATAAGCAACATGGGCTAAGCCCAAACACTGGGTAATCTAGAAGTAGCCTTGTCAGAAAAGCCATGCTAGAGAGAATTACAGAAATCAATTTTGGTTGCAAGCAAAGCCTTGTTTAAAATTTCAGCTTGCTAGATACTAACAACTATAAGAGATTTTTCGATTCAAGAAAATTGGAGGCAAATGCTGTGGGATACTACTGTGTGATTGACATGGTTGAGTTCCAGGAGAGAATTGTGGTGTCTTTATAATGAGGTTTAGGAGATCTTCACATACTGCTACACTATAGTAGTAGTTTTTATCACTCTGAATATTACTAGTAGATGAAATAAAAATCTTTATGAAAATTTTTGTAAATTATAGCACTGATATTGGTGAATAGTTGCTATCAGTTTATTTTAGCATTAATTTATTTTCTCAGAATTAGTAGAGTCCTCTTTTTAAGTCAATCAGAGTTTGTGATAGGTGAGAACAAATTCTGTGACAAGTAAAAAATTTTAAGTAACAGACAACAATTATAATAGAACTGCTTTTAGTGGTGATGAGGGGAACCAATGGAGACTATTGGAAGTCCACTGGACCCATGAACCTGATCAGATAAAATAATCACAAAGGTAATTTGACTAAAGTAGCTAACTCCTTATAAGCTCTGGATCCTGAGGGAAATTTCTTGGTTCTGTTGGGAGTTTTTCTTGCTGTTGTTTGTTTGTTTTTTAGTTTCTTTTTTTGAAGTATAGTTAACAGACAATGTTATATTAGTTCAGGTGTACTATATGATTCAGCCATTCTATATATTACTAGGTATTCATCAGGATATGTATTTTAGAGTTGGTTTTTTTTTTGTTTGTCTCTTTTTTTTCTGTTTGTTTTGTTTTTTAAATTCACATATGAGTGAAATCTGATGGTATTTGTCTTTCTCTGTCTGACTTATTTCACTTAGCGTTATATCCAATAAGGGATTAATATCCAAAATATATAAAGAACTTACACAACTCAACACCAAAAAAAACAAATAATCCAATTAAAAAATGGGCAGACAACCTGAATAGACATTTTTCAAAAAAAGATATACAGCCAACAGACACATGAAAAGATGTTCAACATCACTAATCATCAGGGAAATGCAAATCAAAAGCACAACGATATATCACCTTACACCTATCAGAATGACTAGAATCAAAAAGACAAGAAACAACAAGTGTTGGTGAGGATGTGGAGAAAAAAAGAACCCTCAAGCATTTGTGCTGTGGGAATGCAAATTGGTGTAGCTACTGTGGGAAACAGTTTGGAGGTTCTCAAAAACTTAAAAATATAGGGGTGCCTGAATGGTTCAGTTGTTAAGCATCTACTTAGGCTCAGGTCATGATCCCAGGGTCCTGGGATCGAGCCCCACATCGGGCTCCCTGCTCGGCAGGAAGCCTGCTTCTCCCTCTCCCACTCCCCCCTGCTTGCATTCCTGCTCTCGCTGTCTCTCTCTCTGTCAAATAAATAAAATTTTAAATATATATATATATATATATAATTAGCATATAATCCAGTTTATTTCACTACTGGATATTTACCTAAAGACAATGAAAACACTAATTTGGAAAGATATATGCACCTCTATGTTTATTGTAGAATTATTTACAATAGCCAAGATATGGAAATAACCCAAGTGTCCATTAATGGATGGATGGATAAAGATGTGAGATACATATATAATGGAATATTAGCTCATTTGCAACGACATGGTGTACCTTGGCTCTGTTGTTCTTACTCACTACTTCTCCTCTCGGCCTTCAATGCTTATGCTTATCATTCAACTTGTAAACCCTTCACTTGATCCTGCCATTCCTTCTAAGTGTAGGGCCAATTCATAATCAAGTCAGCCCTGATTTCTTCATTTTCCTCTTCAGTGTAACCACTTAACTGCGTTGCAATCTGGGCCTTATCCCCTTAATTTCACTACAACCAAATTTCTCCAACCTCACCAACGATTTCTTCTACTTCATACTGTTTCAAATTCTGTATGACATTTAATGTTTTGATTACCTGCCTCCCTTTTAAGAACTGGTTCTCATCCAACCTCTGTAATTTCTCTTTATCTGTTTCTTGTTTAAATCTTCTAGAGGTCCCCCTCCCCCAGCCCCCAGCTATCACTCAAGTTTGTCTTTGACCCTATCCTAACTGCCTCTGCTTTCTCTCCTTCATAGAGTTCTTGAGGCTTCAACCATCATCTTTATCTTCCAAATATTATATGCCAGCTAACACATCTCATACATTTCTGCCTAATTAATCTTCAAATACCACTTCTTTGTGTTGCTCTCCATTTTAAGAGCCTACAATGATGCCTGGAGTCTTCCTTTCTATTACACTGGTCTCCTTACTACCTTAACTATTCTTTATTATCATTTTCTGCTCCCTGAAATGCTATCCTCTATTTTTGCCATTAATACAAATTCTGTTCTTCTCTGAGATCCAACCTCTACACTTGACCGCTTCCATGAAGCATGTTCCAACCAACCCTAGTCCAAAAATAATATTGCCTTAATTAAACTTTTCTATGTCACACAATCTAGAATGTACCTTTTTATTGCATCATATTATCTATTCCATCCAAATCATTAATCTCAAAATATAACATACTGTATGATTCCACTCATATGACATTTTTAAAAAGACAAAACTATAGGCGTAGAAAACAGATTAGTGGCTGCCAAGGGAGGGGGTGACTATAAGGAGATAGCATAGAGAGCTTTTGGGGATGATAGAATTGTTCTCTATCCCAATCATAGTGATTGTTACATAAATCTATCCACGTGTTAAAATTCACTGAACTTTACACCAAAAAAAAAAAAAAAATCAATTTTACTGTATGATCATTCGAAAAATAAAATTTACAAAAGACTTAGGGTATGGGTAATGTTTCATCTCTTTTTCATATTGAAAACTTTAGAATAGAAGGGGGGATGAAAAGATTAGAGCTGGTCGGTGCATAAAGCTTTGAAAAATCAGATTTATCCTCTGAGTTATGCATGCCTCTATGAGGAGGGCAGCAGCACACATGTATTGGTCATGAATACGAAGAGAAAGCATGAAGTAAATCAGTGTTTTATAGTAAGTGCCACTCAGCCAGTGTGACAAATAGGCAAAAACCTAGGCCTCCCAAAATATCTTCTCATGAATTGTAGCTATTAGTGAATGAGACACTAAAAACCTAAGGGTTAAGATACAGGCACAAAGTGGGGCACCTGGGTAGCTCAGTTGGTTGAGTGTCCAACTCTTGATTTCAGCCCAGGTCATGATCTCTGGGTCGTGGAATTGAGCCCCGAGTCAGGCTCCACGTCATTGTAGAGTCTGCTTGAGATTCTCCCTCTCCCTCTGCCCATCCCCCCACTCTCACTCTCTCTCTCTCAAATAAATAATTTTTTAAAAAAGATACAGACACAAAGTATCAACTCTAAGGGTGGCTGAACTTATGAGACTCCCAGGTCACAACATTTTCTCTTAACTCTAGGTCATTAGTAACTAGTAAAGAGTCCCATTTCATCCAGATTTCATAGTTTCTCTGTGTTTTCATTTCCTATCTTGATGGAAACAATGATCATATTTGTACACAGCCAAAGAACAAATACAACAATGACTCATTTCACAATTCATGCAGCTGACTTCATGCATTTCTGACATTATCATGTTTCTGAGTTATTAATTTTTCTTCTTTTGCAATTTGGGATCCAGTAGGCGGCATGGGTGTATATAACATCTGTGACTGCCTTCTGATGCTACATTCATAGCTAAGTGCCTGACGCTGGGTGAGCCTTACCAAAAATCTCATTCTTTGGAAGGCTTTTCCTGGTCTTTTATAATCTTTATCAATCAAAAGTTACCATCTCAGGGGCCGTGCCTTCTTTGCAGGCAGCTAGAACTTCCACAATTCTTTGTTAAACAGAACTCCTTTGACTCAAGGCATGATCAATATAACTCAAAAGTAGAGTCAGTTTCCTTTGCTATCTACAACAATTTCTCTTATTGCCATTCACAGCTGGAGACTTTCTTATTGAAATGTAATCAGCACCATAATAGCCTTAGTATGCTCAACGTTCCCCACGATTCCTTCAGAGGATTTGAAGCACTCATCCTTTAGGAAGACTGTATCAAACATAACAGTATGTGTAACATCTATTGCAATGGCCCCAGGCTTTCTGTGGGATATCTCAGATATTATGTGATGGACACTTGCCCCTCCTAAAGCATCTCATCCAAGCATTCTATTCAAGGTTCAAATGCTTCCTTCCAAGGAACAAAAACAGGTTGGAACATAATTTCTTTTACAGACACTGGGTTCAATAGGGGAGAGCTCGAACACCTGTAGAATGCCCTGTCCCAGGGCTTTGGGCTGAGACTTCCACTATGTCAAGGAGGCCCAGCATATCAGTACTACCTTTCCCTTCTTCAAGTACTACTGCCACATTCATATAAGCACTATCTCAAACCCATTTTCTTAAAGAATTCTGCGTCAGTTGAGGAAGGGTTGCTTAATTACCTTCAGTCACAATCTTTAGGGAGTTTAACAGACTCTTACTTCTGGCGGGCTATATAACCCCTTTAGAGAATTGTTTCAGAAACATAAAGCAAAAAAGTTATACCAGAGAGCACAACTTTGGGATCATTCTTAGAGCCCCACCACTCACAGTAAAACAGACTCCTAAGTTTTCAGTAGCACTTCCCAGCCCAGATGCTGAAAAATGAGCACAATAGTCATGGAAGTAGAAGGATATCAAATGGACAAAATAGGGTAAACTTAATGCTAACCATGCCATGAGCAATCTTTAACCAGTGAAGGGTGGTTCCTCACCCTTCCTCTCCCTTCAGAGGGAAAATTCTGAATCATATTTCACATAGTTTCAGAGTTCCCCAGCAAGAGTGAGCCCCAGTTGCCCACAGTGGAAACCCACTCATCAATATAATATACTCTTTATTGGCTTGCCTTTCTTCCTTCTCTCATGTCCTCACTCACAATGCTTCCTAACATAATCTTCAAAAAATAAAAAACTGCTTATATTCAATCCTTGTCAGAGGATTTGTTTTGGGGGAAACCCAATATAATACTGTCTGTAACTCAGATATAAAATCTCTGTGATTTCAATCTGCCAGGCTTTCTGCCAGTCGAACTTGATTTATTTTTATTCAAAAAAATATTTACTGAATGCCTAGAAGACAACAAGCAATTCAATATTATCATATAAGACATCACACTTATGGAATTCTTAGATTAAAAAAAGAAATAAGAGCTGTAAACTTAAAAATTATATTAGAATGTATTAAACAGGAGTAATAAGAAAGTTAGTAATAAGAAAGAAAGAAAGAACTCAGAGACCAGGATAGAAAGACTGAAGGAGGTAACATTGGAGCTGACCTTGACGTGCAACAGGAAAAGGACGTGCAAAAGTCCTGAAAGTAACTGCTGGGCAAAACGAAAGATGAATGGAGACTGAGTAAGGAAAGCATCGTGTGTATATGAGAAACAGTGAGTAGTTCCATTTATTCCAAGAACAATACCATGTAATAAGGATAAGTAGGGAAAGATGAAGACGAAAAGGTAGGATACTGTCAGATCACTGATTCTCGGTTTAAGTAGTTTATTGAGAAAGCAATGGCATGCCATTGAAATTATTTGGAAAACATAGCAATATTTTATCTTTTTTGTCTCAGTTTGTTATCAGGTACATTTACCTTTACCCCCTTACACCAACGTCCCTATTACTCACTCTATCTAACTTTGCTTTTTGTTTCATACTATTATTATAATACACTGTTGTTTTTATTAATTTCTGTACTTATTTTTTCTCTCCCTTTAGTGAAATGTAAGTTCCCAAGAAACTTATTTAATATATCAAAATATATTATATTTTTATATATATTATATATATATATTTAAATTCTTCTCTCTACCTAGAACCCCAATATATAATATATATATCAAAATATATACTATTTTCATGGTATCCTGCAAATAGTAAGCACTCACTTTAAGTTTTGCTGAATAAATGAACGAGTAAGTGAACATGTTTTTTGGTGATTCTGATACTTCATCTGATATTTCTCTGACAAAGACTCTTCACTTTCTCCTCTCCTTGTACAATCAGTGTGTTCAAACACAAATCAAACTCACAATACTTAAAGTATCCTATGGTTCCCAGACCCATACAAACAACTCTAACTTAAATTAATGGATATATATGATTTGAGAGTGTGCCAAGAGACCCATTTGGCAGGCTCTAATACTCTATTTAATCAAACCTGAACAGAGAATGTGGATGTTTATTCTACTGGTACATCTGAAGCCCCAGAATTTAGTTGAGGGCATGGCTGATCGCAATGTGGAGCTGGTCTTTCCACAAGGTAAGGTGTTCCTCCCATATCACAAGTTAGCCCAGGTGAGAACGGAGCAGAGTGGCATGTCTTTGTTCTGTTTGGCGCAAGTTTCGATTCTTCTAGCCAGGCCACTATCTCTATAAGTTTCTACACCTCTTAGTTAGAACACAAATCCTTGTGTTTTGATGTTAGGAACTAAAAGATAGCCATTAGACTGAGGTGGCTGTAATGCCATTATAGCCTATGCAAGCAAAGCAAAATCTGAACATGTAAAAGTCTCAGGAATATAGAATCAAAAACTAAGGACAACCAATCACAGCCAACTAAGCTTTAAGCTATACCTAACCAAATAATTTCCTTTCTTTGCCTCCATACCTTTTCTATATAAGTCTTTTCCCTAGGTCCTATTGGCTGAGTGCTCCTAGCCACTTCTGCTTTGGCACTGCCTCATGCAAATCGATGTTTACTTAATTAAACCCTTACAGTTTTTTATATGCCTCAGTTATTCTTTTAACAGCATTGAGTGTGCTATGTGAACCCCCATCTCCCATCTCCAAAATAAAGAAAAGATTTGTGCCAACCCAGAGAACCAACGTCTCAGGATTTATCACAAAAGGAAGAAACTCGTGAGCAAACAGATGGTATCTGTGACCACCTGGCATGAGCAAGGGTCTTTCCTCCAGTCCTGCAGAAATGGCCTCAACACATTACTGCAACACCACTGGGTAAGAGAATGTGTAGAAACTGACAACCCCACCCACTACTGGCTATAGGCGAAAAAGTAATGAAAGCAGAGAGAGGAAGGAAATTCTTCTCTCTACCTAGAACCCCAAGTGACATTTGCAGAAATTCAAAGAAAATCAGTATAGTTAGCCACTAGCTGTGATTACCAATAGCAATGATCATAATAGAGAAAAACAAAAAACAAAAAAACAAAGGATATCACAAATCAAATTTAAAAAAAAAGCAACAGGAAAATTACTAGATAAAAGAGAAGGCAGGTGTGAATAATCTTTATCTCAGCCTGAAAATGCTGGATTTTTAATTTGTCTGAAGATTCTCATCCTTTCCAACTCCCATTGTTCGTGGCCTAATTTTTCAACTAGTTCCATCAGTGTCTCTTGTTTTCATTTTTCTAGCCCAGACTCCCAAATATTTGCCTGTTTACCCATTCTTCTCTTCCTACTTCTTTCCTTCTGTAACCTTTCTTTTCATTTCTTTATTCCTCCCTGTCACTCCATACTTGTTAAAAATTATTTGCATATAGCATTCATAATAACTTCAAATCTTAGCAAAGTGACTTGCATGGGGGAGGATTTCAATAAATATTCATTTAAAAAGACTTTCTGCCCCCCTCCCTTTGCTCCCCACCACTCTGAGCCCTGGAGCCATCGGTCTTTTTGTAGGTTGCAAAATGAATGAAGTGCAAGGATTTCACTTTAGGAAGAAACAGGAATCAGGACTTTTGTCACTGACTTTCATGAACTGGGCTTCCAACTTTTAAATGTGGTGCATAATTGACACTTTGATACTTTTAGGCTATGGTGTATTCTCACACTCTCGTGGGGAAAAAATACTTGCTGACACAATCAGGAAACAGATGGTGACAAAGATCTTATACTTTGGTGCCAATCAATATGTTTTACTTGCCACTACTAAAATCTCATTTATGGGACCCAGGAATTTAAAGGAATTTTTCTGTTCTTTTTTTCTATCCTTTAAAGACTATTTTTAAGAATCTTTGGGCTTAAAAGTTTTACTTCATTTTTCTCTTCAGTTGTACTAAAGCAATTCTAGGAGGATTGTGGCTTTTATCTGCCAGAAAATTCATTAATTAAAGTATTTTGTTCTTTACTGTCGGTGACAATAAGTTTCTTAACTCTTGTCCTCACCATCCAAACACAACCCTTTAGAGTATAGGTACCCTAAACTTGAAAAAATAATATTTTGAAGAATGATAATTCTGCAGTTGTGAATTGATATAACAACAACAATGTTTCTCCCCATCCTTTCGTACCTGCTTATTTATATAATGGTGATTTCTTATCAAACTAGCATGCAAAAGGAATATTTCTCTTTTTTTAAGATTTATTTATTTATTTGAGAGAGAGAGAGAGAACATAAGTGGGTGGGGCAGAGGGAGAGAGAATCTCAAGCAGACTCATCACTGAGCTCGGAGCCCAAGGCGGGGCTCAATCTCTTATATGTGGACCTGAGCCAAAACCAAGTCAATAGCTTAACCGACTGCACCACCCAGGAGCCCCAAGGAATATTTCTAAAAGGAATAGATAACATTCTTATTCAGAATACAAAAACTTAATGAGTTGAAACTCTGTGTTTAAGGAGAAAGAGGGCACCTGGGTGGCTCAGTCGTTAAGTGTCTGCCTTCCACTCAGGCCATGATCCCAGGGTCCTGGGATCAAGTCCCACATCGGGCTCCCTCCTGGGCGGGAAGCCTGCTCTCCCTCTCCCACTCCCGCTGCTTGTGTTCCTGCTCTCGCTGTCGCTGTCTCTCCCTCTGTCAAATAAATAAATAAAATCTTTAAAAAAAAAAATAAGAAGAAAGAGTCAGATAATCACAGCTAACTGGGAACTTCTCTCCCAGACCAGAAGCTTCTGAAGGGCAAGTGCAATGCTTTATTCTACCTCAGTGCCCATATACATACATTTAACAAATATTTGCTGGGTTCAATCTATGAACTGGCCACAAAGCCACCAAAAGAAACCCCCTTTGTAATGTATCTCTAATACATTTGATTTGCATCATGACCTACAGGATTTGGGATGCCTAGAAATGTATAGATGAGTGAATCACCTGCCTGGGCAAGCATAGGAGCCTGATTTAATCAGACATCTTCTATTTCCTTGTACTTTTCTCCCCCACTGCTCAAATCAGTCACTAACATCTCTCAAATAATTTGAAAATATTTGTTGAGTATGAATTCCATGGAGGACAGAAAGGAAGAAAAGTACAATGCATTGAGCATATACTTTACACCAAGCACACATAGGATATATAATTTAACTCTCAAAACGATTGTACAGAAAGCTGTTATTATTATTCCCATTTTACAGTGAGGAAACAAAGGCTCAAAGTTAACTAGCCTAACACCACACAGATTGTAACATAGCTGGGGTATAAACCTAAGTCTTTCTAATTGCAATGTCTACTGCACAAGAAGATTACTTTTAATTTCCTTGAATCTACACAAATCCTGTGCTCCTACTTCTAGGGTCATAAACAGGTCATTACTTCTAATTTCCCCCATTGCTTCTCTGGTAATTTACCCACCATATTTTGGTTTTGACACCCTAAGGGAGTTCTTCTGGTGTGGTTTCAGTTTTCATTCTTATCAGCAGTCCCTTCTAAAAGTCCATAAAATGCCTAAAATATCTTGCTCTAACTCTTCTTCATCTACTGGGCTTCCTGAGAAATTCTGCAAACCCCAAACTAGTTACAATCTGAGTAAACATGCTGTTGTGGAAACAAATGCATGGCATATATATCATATAAGGCCTCTAGTCAAAATCTTCCAATAAATCCCCATTCTGCTCAAAATACAAAATCTTTGACCTTTCCATTGGTATTATATTATCTCTCTGATGGACCCTCTTACCGTTTTCTCTCAGGCTCATGTTCTCTGTCCACACTGTCCTTCATGTGTTCCAGTCTTGCATGCACGTCAGAGCCTTTGCACTGCCTATTCCCTCTGTCTGATGCCTTCTTCCCCAGATTTACAGACAGCTCTCTCTCCTTACCTCCTTCAAGTTTTTGTTCAAAAGTCACCCCCTTAATGATATCTACCCTGATTCTCCTATTAAAAATTATAACCAGGGGCACCTGAATGGCTCAGTTGGTTAAGCAACTGCCTTCGGCTCAGGTCATGATCCTGGAGTCCCGGGATGGAGTCCCGCATCAGGCTCCCTGCTCAGCAGGAAGTCTGCTTCTCCCCCTGACCCTCCCCCCCCTTTCTCTTTCTCTCAAATAAATAAATAAAATCTTTAAAAAAAATTATAACCAAACATGAGCAAGAGTTCTCAATATTCTTTACCCTACTTGGCTTTTTTTGGGTAACATTACTTTCTGACAGACTTTATATTTCAATTATTTCTTAGGCTCATTATCTATTGTCTGTTTACCCCCACTAGAATATAAGCTTCATAAAGACAGGGATTATTTTAAATTTCGTACATGGATATATTCGAAGCACCTAGAAACAGTCCATATAATAGGTGCTCAATAAATGAATAAGTATGCATGTAAACACATACACATCTATGAACTCTCAAACAGCTGAATTTCTCAGGGTATCACACAATATTGAGAATTATAGTAATAACCTAGTTTATGAATTTAGATTCAACTCACCCTACTTCATATTTCTCTTGCAGCAATAAATTCAACAAGAATTTGTAGCACTGAAATCAAAGATCCAGCTGTACACATTTCTTTAAAATGCAATCAGATACTTGTGTATTTTCTTTTTAGTAGTAAAATGAGTTATTTGAATCAAAGGCCTCAAAGTCCATGTGTCAGGGTGAAAATACTCCCACATAAACCAAAAAGTGTATACATGACAACATAAAAACACTGGTCAGACTCTAGTTTGTGTTTTTATGTTTCTCTCCAGCTGTCTGTTCATCGTTCAGCTTCCCATGCCTCTTTAAGTCTGTGCTCTTCTCTAAGGTGTAGCCCTCTATTTCTCCCAACTCAAGAGGAAAACAGTCTTCCATCAAACATGGTGCTCTGGCTCAGATTTCCTTAAGCACAGCATCAGATTTATTGCTGGCTTCATCACTTATCAATAAAACCAGCTTCCACACCTTGTTCTATCTCGACAGCCGTCTCTCCAGACATCAGGAACCAAGGTTTACATAGACTCCTGACTTTATCTGGGCCCCCGTGATGTAAAATATCATTGCAACAAGGCCTTTTCTCTTTGTTCTGGGGAGACTTGAGCCATAATGTGGCAGCCTGGTGTTCGTGCTGATTGTGATAAAGAGCAGCACACTGAGCAGTTTTTCTCACTCTTCTCTCTCTTCTCTCTCTCTTTTAAAGAAACAGGTGTTGGCATGGATTAGAGAAAAATTACATCATCTTCAAGAGAAGAGGAGGAATAGAAAGGAGAAAAAAAATAGGGAAAAAAAAGTGGCAACCAGACCCAAATACATTTGCACATATAAAGCTGTTCTAATGAGAGCCAAATTGATTTGACATTCAGTGGCAGTTTGAAGCCAAGAAAAGCAAAGCAGCCTACAAAAGGCCTAGCTCATTGTTTATGGAGTGTCATACTCTATCATCTGTGAGACCAATAACAGGGATGGGAAGGCCTTTAAAGGCAGGGTGTGTGCTGGGAAGGGCTGTGTGGATACCACCAATGTCAGATCTGATAGACGGATTGAACGTGGCTTCCTGAGCTGAGATGGTGTTTGTCAGATGAGGCGGATATTCTCTGCAGATTATACATTAGCCAGCAAATTTGTAAAGTGTTAGCATTCTTTGAGGATGTGTGCTATGCACAGTGAGGCGCATTTTGCATTGGTCTGGGGAAAAAAATTCTCATGAAAATATTAACCAAGGAAAGAGAGTAATGAATTATGTGTCATTCAAATGGAACTATATGCATAATATTATAGAGCATCATTACCATAAAAAATATGTTTATTCTTAGCAAACAATGTGCATTGCAGGTATGTACATGTATACAGTTGACAGAATGAAGAAGATCATACTAACGAAATTCTTTCATTAGCCTTATTTTTTAAGAGAGAAGCTGTTTGGTCATTTCAATACTGTTAACTGGCCAGGGATTTACTATTCTGCAGCTCACTGTTAAAAATACCTGGAAAGGAGTGAGATGTTTATTAAATGTCAGCACGACAAGGTAGATTAAATATATCTTCTAGAAATGCGTGAAATGCTAGAGTGTTACAGTCTGTATATAAAGAAGTTTCTCTTTTCCCCTCCCCTCCAGCCTCAAGCCCAGCCTAAGTATAACTTTGATATTAGATTCAGTGTAAGATTCAGATATTAGTGTTTACTTTTGGACTTCACAAAGGAAAGTTGATTTCATTGCAAGGTATTGCTGAGTGATATCAAATCCAAGATTTCAGCCTCTTTCATCTCAATTTTCTAAACACTTGTAGGACTAAGAATAGAATTTGACCTTAAGTAATCTAGACTTCACAGTGTGTCTCCAGTATAGATTTTATAGCACCATAAAATACTGTGTATACAAGACAAAGAGTAAAAACAAAATGATGTCACAGGAAACATAGTAATACATCATGAATAACTAGAACTCCTATTAATTTAAACATACACATCTTTAATATAAATTCAAATGGAGAAATGGAAAGTATCATTATTGATATAAATAATAATAGCACAGATTGGAATTTTATTATTCCCATTTATCTTGGACAGCTTTGAAGTCCTTGATATTCCTTCCTTAGGACCAATAAGCCTCAATCCTTCTTTGCCCCATGCTGCTGAGGGTCTGGGATGGGGGGATCTGAGGAGTTACATGTAAAGAGCAACCGGAATTATTTACCAAACCCACTGCTCTCTAGTTACCAGCATTCACATAGTGGGTTATAGGCTTTTTATACACCTCTATGGAACATAAACATCTTACCCCAAACCAAAACAGAATCCCTTAGCCTATACTCTGCAGGATACAAGAATGAAAGCTCCAGCAATGGCCAGTCTGGGACACAGTGTTTGACACATAGTTTCTCTCCCTCCTTGTTACTACTATACCTATGGAGTCACCACCACAAGGAATTCAATTCTATAAACATTTACTGTGCTAACCATGGCTTGATGCCGGGGATGCATATAGGTACTTAAGACTCTAGTTCTTACTCTCAAGGAGCTTACTGTAATTTACAGAGTACCAGGCAAGGATAACTCTTACTATCTTGAGATCTCAAGCCTTCACACCACTATTGAAGCTTATGCTATCTGATGGCACACTGTATGCCTCACTGAACAGAAGCATAAACATCTCCTAACAGAGATTTGATGGATCTGGAGTCCCAGAGCACCTAAGTGGGTAGATATGGAAGCCTTAAATTAAAACACAGCCACCTTTACCAATAGAGAGTATGGTCATAGAAAATAGGGGTTGAAATTAATGTTATAAATAATTGTATTGTGGTTGTTTTCAAAATGCTTTCACATAGGTGATTTACTCTGATACTGTCAAAGAATTTGGTCTTTTAATGGGACAGTTAGAATTAGAATCTAATGAATGGATTATATACTTAATTTTTATGGGCTGAATGTTTGTGTTCCCCCAAAAGTCATATGTTGAAATCCTTCTCCACCCCCAACGTCATGACTTTAGGATGTGGTGCCCTGGGAGGTAATTAGGATTAGATGGGGTCATGAGGGTAGAGCCCTCACGAACAGGATTAGTGCCCTTTATAAGAGTCACTAGAGAGCTTACTTTCCCTCTCTGCTCTCCACCCTATGAGGATACAATAAGTTGGCAATGTGCTAATGGGAAGAGGGTCACCAGAACCCAGCTATGCTGGCACTCTGATCTCAGAATTTCAGATTCCAGAAATGTGGGAAATAAATTTCTATTGTTTATAAGCCACTCAGTCTATGGCAGTTTATTATAGCAGCCTAAAAAGACTAAAACATCGACCTGAGAGAACGATCTGGCATGACTGGTGTAGATGCTACACAGAACTCATTCAAAGAATAATCTTCTGGAAGTACCCTGGCTCTTTGGATAGAATTTGTGCCTATTTATATTTTCTGGTATAATTTCTATGAATCTCAGTAACAATATAAAAATGATTTGGATTCTTGATGTAGGTATTTGATGATGTTGAGAAACACTTTAAGAGTAATTTGAGTCAGGCTGATCAGTCTATGTGTTCTATAAAGCAGAGAAATTAATACAATTATCACTTCTGAGTCTTTGCCATATAAGTTGATCCCTGCTAATTGCTTAAGCTAAAAGAGCTGTCAGAATCACTCTACCCTTACTTGATAACTAAGAGCAACCTGCCTGCGTTCAAATATTGCCTCTGCTTCTTCCTAGCTACATAAACTAACACAATTTAATAAGTCCTTCTGTGCCTCCATTTCCTCATCTGCAAAATAGGGATAGTAAAGGAGGTGTTGTAAAGATTAAGCAAGAATAAACACTCAAGAAGAAGGCACTCAAAATATTAAACTAACAATGCTGAAATAATAAGTTTTAATTTAAAGAACAATTCTAACAACATATTTAGAATAATTCAATAATATTTCACTAGATTTGTGGTGAAATTTTTTTTCAATTTTGGAAACTATTTCTTTAGTTTTGATGGTAATATCAGTTAGGGAAAATTAAGAATGGTGGCAAAAAGTATACTGATCATTTCTACTAATCCAATAACATTCCTTTAAAAAGTGCTGGATTACTTGTATTTACATCATATTCTTCTATCTACACATGTCTTTACTGGCACATGAATATGCAACTCTTCATACTGGCCAAATCAATAGTCTGTTTTCTGGCATAAACTTTTATCAGTTCTTTGTGGGGTTTCTCATTATGTATGCTGGCACAGCTTTTCCTCACAGGCCATACATGTCTTTCTGTAAAGTTGGTCACCCTATCCTTGGATGAATCACTCTAAAACCCAAAATCAAATAAACACGTATGCTGTTCCGTCTCAGAAGCAAAAACCATGGAGAAAAAAAAAAATCATGTTTCTTTTCTCAGCTTTGTTTAAAAACCATCACTGGAATGAGATACAATGATAATAACAGCTATTCTAACAAGGTGCCAGGAAATAGGTATTATTACCATCTCTACATCACAGATGAGTAGACAGGAGTTTAGCACCGAAAGGAAGGATTACACAGCTGTTACCTGGCCAAGACAAGATTAGTTCCAGTTTCTCATGCCCTTCCCTCCAGTTGCATGGTCTCCTGGAATTATATGTGTGCAGGCATCTCATAGGGATCACAGCCCTGTGTAGCTAAACAATAAATGGGCATCTCCTTGCGATAATAAACTGGCTGCTCTTTCAGAGTCAACAATTAGTGATTACAATTTGCAGCATGGGAAGCTCCAACAAGTTCAGGTTTCACAGAGAAAGAAAGCAGGGCATTGGAACTTTTTTTTTTCACATTTCACTAAATCTACAGTGGTTGAGCCCATATTTTTGGTTACCATAAAGTTTAGATGAAATGCCTTTATGTTCACTAAACATGCAATTTATGATAAAATAGATAAAAATATCCATTGAAGATCACTGACCTACCCAGAAATCTGATGTTCTACTTTTAAACTTGATACACATTTAATATGGGTATATCATGTAGTTCACATGATATGTTTAACACAGTTATAATCTGAATATGTTTGTAAATAACATTACTAAGTATTTGGCAAAGCTATTTTGCCATTATTTGTTACCTCATCACCCTCTCAATTACTTTGCACAGAATGCCCTGTTAAGAAATAGCATGTGAGGGTGCCTGGGTGGCTCAGTCCGTTAAGGGTCTGCCTTCAGCTCAGGTCATGATCCCGGGGTCCTGGGATTGAGTCCCATATGGGGCTCCCTGCTCTGCGGGGAGTCTGTTTCTCCCTCTCCCCCTCCTCCCACTCATTCTCTCAATCTCTCTATCTCTCAAATAAACAAGTAAAATCTTTGAAAGAAAGCAAGAAAGCAAGAAAGCAAGCAAGCAAGCAAGCAAGCAAGCAAGCAAGCAAGCAAGCAAGAAAGAAAGAAAGAAAGAAAGAAAGAAAGAAAGAAAGAAAGAAAGAAAGAAAGAAAGAAAGAAATAGCATGTGAATAGTAGAAGACACCTGAGTTCTAAATTTATCTGAGATTGGTGCTAAAGAAGGGACAGTTTAGTGTTGGATCCCAACAAGCTGAAAGCATTATGCCCCTTCCTGATAGGAAGAAATGTATCCTGTTTGGCAGGCCAGAACAGGTCTATTTTTTCTGACTCTGGATCACAGTGAAATGTATCGTATTTAAATCTTAAATATCTGAAACTTTAGTTCTCAAGCAAACAAGCTTAGATTACAGTTCAGAACACATAAACAACAACAAAAATGCCTGTGATTAGGCCAAATGTCACGAAATCCATCATCATAACTTGTGCACTGGGGGAGAATCTTCAGTTCCTCTCACTCAGAATATATATATATTTTTTAAAGATTTTATTTATTTATTTGACAGACACAGCGAGAATATATTTACACTTGCTTTTTCTATACTGCAAAAGAGCCTGTTAGGTTTGTTTGTTTGTTTGCTTGTTTTCTACTTCCAGCCCCACAACAGATTAGATACAACAAATTAATGGGTGAAGACTGCTATTTGAAGACACATTGAGAGTACAAAAATGTGCTGGTGGTAGCAAGGGGAAATGTGGAGAAATCTAGAAACAGACATAACTTGAACCATATTCCCAGCTGGGGCCATTTAGTGTTGGAGCAAACAGCCACTCTCCAATCAAACCCCACGATATTTTGTGGCTCATTAATACATTATAGAAAATTATCATTTGCATCCGTGATAATTACCTTGTCTAAATTGGATGTCACAAAAATTACGTTCAGTATATTTTGTAAAAGAAGGCTAAAGATTCCTAATATATTTTAAGAAATATTTCCATATGAAATGCTTCAGATTTTGTCTTAACTTTGATATTTAAAGGATAAACACTAAAATAACAAGAATACTCAAACACGCACAGAAAAAAAATGCATTCCCTGAAGGCTCTAGACTGTTGCGGTTTTATTAAATATAATTGTTTTTGAAGAATAATACTGCTGTGTCTGAACTGGTTGGTGTCCTTAATAGCTCCCTCCCCACCCACAAAGCCAAGGGTTTTCTGTAAGTGCAATTCCAATACATGTTCCAAAAAATACCTCTAAGCTCCCCTTCCTGCTCACCCTTCCAAATCTACAAATTCTGGCTTGATGTCCTCAGTCACTACCCTGGTGCTTTATGCTTCAATGGCCTGTTTAGCTCCCAGTTCTGGCATTAGTCCTGGATATAATTCAGATATCCCATAGCTCCACGCCTTAGGGGAGCACTGTCTAAGAGAAAGATAATGTAAGTCACATATGTAATTTCTAATTTTCTAGAGGCTAAATTTATTTATTTTTCCCCCTTGTTTTTATTATTTGTTTAAGTTCTTATTTAAATTCCAGTTAATTAATATACAGTGTAATATTAGTTTTAGGTATACAACATAGTGATTCTACACTTCCATACAATACCTGGTGCTCATCACAAGTGCTCTTCTTAATCCCCATCACCTATTTAACCCATCCCTACCATCCATCTCCCCTCTGGTAACCATCAATTTGTTCTCTATAGTTAAGAGTCCCTTTCACGGTTTCCCTCTCTACGTCTCTTTTTTTTTTCTAGAGGCTAAACTTAAAAAGTAAAAGCAATAGAGACAATTTGATAATACATGTATTTAACTTAACGTACTGTAATGATCACAAATTTATTAATAGGGTTGTTACTCTTTTTTTCATGCCAAGTCTGAAATCTTGTGTATATTTTACACCTTCAGCATACCTTATCTTGAACTAGCTACATTTCACGTGCTCAATGGATACATGTGGCTAGTGGTTACAATACTGGACAGTGCAGCTCTAGAGCACTTGGGCCATGATCATCTCAACTCCCAGAATCCCCACCCTGGGTAAAGTTTCAGATTCCCTGATGGTCTCTGGGGGTAGTTTGTGCAGTGGGCTACATTATTTTCTACAGGTTCTGTGTATGTATTGGTATGTAGCTAATAATAATATCATTTGAAACAACTTTGTCACTTACCCTCTTTACCAAAATACTTTTAAGTCTTTTTTTCTTCTAGTTGACACCCACATAAACTATGTGAAGTAGATAAAACAGGCATCAATATCCCCATTTTATAGATAAAAAAACAGAAAATCAGGGGGATTAGTGATTTATTTAAGGTTGCCCAGCAAAGATAATAATTCAATGAGATCTTTGTGATTTTTATTTTATAGCTCTTTCAATGATTCCTTATTACTCCTTAAAGCAATTAAAGAATGAACCTATTTGTTGATTCTTGGATGCAAATTCCCAAATAATGTAGACATCTGGTCAGCAGTAGCCTAATTCACTCTCTTGAGCAATGATATCAAATATATATATTGAAACATGCACAGTTGACCCATAGACATCAAGGATAATAGAAGAAAGTCTGCATGAAATATGTGGGAAAGATGTTTTTTCTCCATGTATAAGCAGAACTAACACTTGGGCAATGATTAAATCACATTGAGAAACCTCAAAGACACATAAAAAAGGAAATTCTTTGAGGGGTTTGCTTCTTGTTTATTTTTTAGAAATGAAGTGATCTAAAAAGAGAGGACAAGCTCATTCAGTTATAGCTTTCATATAATTACCACAAACTCTAATGCAAATTAGACTGTAGGTCTGCTCAATGTACATTTCTGTGCTTGCCAAATTATGTTTGGCAGTGTGGTCAAGCAAGAACAGATGCACACTGGGCCGAGTTTTCTTGGGCTGTTCAATAATTAGGAAGACCATGTATTATAATAAACCACATCCCCTTGGCTAAGATTTGGATGCAAATTGCACACTAATTCACTTCCAAGTTTTTTGGAAGCTCACCAAGAAAGATGAAAATCAGGGAAATATACTGTTTACTTCAGGAAATTTGTTTTAAACTCAATATGGCTCATTTCTAAGAGGCGCTGGGGAACTCCATAAGAAATGTAACAATAGCTTTTTCAGGTTCCATTCAGAAGGAATAAGAAAATGCTAAGGGGCTCCTTTGAAGAACTTTTCCTAAGTTACCTGGCAGTTCTAACCATCTCCTTATGAACACACTGAGGGAGTCTTAAATGCAGAATAAACAGCAGCTTCTCATATCTGTAAGATATCACATTGCTCAAATGGAGGGTGAAATCAGTTCAGTGAGTGAGACTTTGTCAACATTTTCTGCAACTGACTGATAGGTAGCAGGTTGTTCTTTAGATCAGAAGGTGGATGGGTTGAAACATTTTTTTTTTCCCTGCGAAGTCAAAATATCCATAATAATAAAATCCCTTGCATCATTTCGACTGGTATTTCTTAATAATCCAACAATTGCAAACACTATCTAGAATGGAATATTAAAAAAAAAAAGTAAATTCTCAAAAACCAAAGTCTGTGCCACATTCATTGCATAGCCCCATCAGTTTACAGAGAAAGCCAAAGCCTTCCAACATCACACCTATTCTTAGATGAAGTTACATCCATTCATGTTGTTAAGAAGACCTGCATGTTCATTCCCAGTCTCTTTCTCCAAATTCCTTTTTTTTTTACCATTTGTTTGAGTTCAATATTAACTCAGTCACTAACCTGGGTCTATGTATGCCAACTGTGATAGACATAAAAATACACTGTCTGCATCTCCCTTCAGATAGGATTTGCTGCCCGCCTATGGGAAGGGCAGTCAGCATTCTCCAGCTGTCAGCTCTTTCAGGATCTGCTTTAGTGGCAGACAGCCTCTTCACCTGGGGTTCTGGTCATTGGGAATGGTCTTCATCTAATGCCTGAACAAGGCCATTGGATAAAGCTCAGGATGACTCTGAAAAGCAAGACTCCCTTTAGGGCTCTATTATGATCACCTTTCTTTCATAGGTGTTAATCCCCAATAAACACCCTAAATTCTGTCTCATCATCTGCTTCCAGAAAACCCAGCCTATAGTCAAGCTTCTATCAGTGTCCTTCTACCCAACCTGGACCTATGACATGAATGCTAGGACTTGATCATGTTCTCCAATTAATCAAGACACTCTAGCCTCTCATCTTAGCATCCCCTTTAGGATTCATTAAATCACTCCTTTCAGGAGAGTCTCCAGCACTTCTTTCCCCCCAACACTTTCTCACCTGACCCAATCAGTCACTTGATATCATTCTTCAGATTAATGTCTGTAGAAATGGTAAGTACAGACTACAATAGTGGATTCATAATAGCAGTAAATAATCATTTCCTAAGTTTTTATCTTTAGGTAATTATAGATTCACATGCAGTTTCAAGAACAATACAGTAAAATCCCAAATATCTTTCATCCAGTTTCACCCAATGATAATATCTTCCATAACTGTTGCACAATACCACAACCAGGAAATTAACATTGATAAAAAAAAAAAACCACTGATCTTATGCAGATATCACTAGTTTTACATGCCTTCATTTGTGTCTTTGTGTGTATGTAATTCCATACAATTTTATCACATGTGTAGGTTAGTATGGCCACCACAACAGTCAGAACACAGAACAGTTCCATCACTAGGATTTTTGGTATTACCTTTTACAACCACAGTGCAACATCCCTCCCACCTCCTCTCCCTAACCCCTGGAAACCACTTATATATTCGCCATTTCTATAATTTTGTCACTTCAAGACTGTTATATAAATGAAATCGTACAGCATTTAACCTTTGGAGAGTGGCCTTTTCACTCAGTATAATTCCCTGGAAATCCATCAAAGGATGTATCAATAGTTCTCTTTTTATTGTTGAGTGGTATCCCCCAGGAAGCATGTACCACAGTTTATTTAACCATTAATTCATCAAAGAACACAGGTTATTTCTACTTTTGGCTATTAAGATAAAGATGCTTTGAATATTCATGTACAGATTTTGTGTGGATGCACATTTTCATATCACTAGGATAAATGCCCAAGATCCCATTTGCTGGATTATTTGGTAAACCCATGTTTAGCTTTCTAAGAAACTGCAAAGTGGCTATACCATTTAAAAGCTGCACTGTCGATGTATGAGTGAACCAGTTTCTCAACACCATCACCAGGATTTTGTGTTAATCATTTTTGTTTTTGTATTTTAGTTATTCTGATAGGGGTGCATGACGCCCCACTGTGGTTTGAATGTGCCCTTTCCTAATAGCTAATAATGTTGAATATCTTTTCGTGTACTTATTTGCCCATATATTTATCCTCCTCAGTGGAATGTCTATGTTTTTTGCCCATTTTGTAATGGGATTCTTTGCTTTATTATATTTGGGTATTGAAAGTTCTTAACAGAATCTAGATACAAATTCTTTGTCAAATATGTGATTCACAAAATTTCCTCCTACTCTGCAGTTTGCCTTTTCATCTTCTTAACACAGTCTTTGGCAGAGCAGAAGTTTTAAATTTTGGTAAGGTCCAATTTATCAAATTTTTTTTATGGATTGTGCTTTTGGTGTCAAGTCTGAGTAATATTTTTTTATTGTGACTTTTTTATTCTGATTAAGAAAGACAACCAGGTTGTGTAATAGTGAATATAATCACATATTTTATTACACAATATTTGCAGATGATCCATTTCTTCTCAATTCAATGAGAGTCATAGTTAATTTATGAACGTGGATAGCTCACATTGCATTCAATATTTATTCACTTCTTTGTTCAACCAATATTTTGAACAATGCTTGAACTGAACTACATATTTGACATAACTTATCACTCATTTTCATGCAAAAACCTTTAATGTTGTAGCTTTACATTGATTCTTAAAACAGTGGTATTTCTTGCATATTCTTTACATTTTACTATAAGTTACCAGAAGATGTAGTTATAAACTTTCAGTTTTATTCCAAATCAGCTCTTAATTTGTTAAAGATAAAGCTGTAGTATCTGTTTTATGGTGGGAAAAGGTCAGTAGTAAAGTGTTTAATGATAGAATAATTTGCTACAAAGACAATTAATATGCTAAGTATTTAATAAACAGTTAAAATATAAAAATTATTGACAGCACTGAACAATTTAGTTGAGGCAAAGTTGAAAAGATATGATGGCTTCCAGGAAAGGCTTAATATTAATCAGACAAAGGAATGAAATACAAAATTGAATACACATGAATATAAATGGCAGAAAATTTTAAATTACTTATAGATACATACAAGTTCTAAATCAGTTGTACTGACTCAAGAACAAATAGAGACATCATTATGAGTAAATCAACAAAACTGTAACAACTGTTTTTAAAAGTGAATGAAACTTTAGATTATGCAAGGGTAAAAAAAATAATGTGCAGAATATTTTGATATTAACTATAGTGACATATTAAATAGTAGATTCAAATCAGTATTCTTATCTACTAAGCGCTAAGTTCATCAAGGTTTAATAACATTAAGCATACTACTTAACATAATACTTAATAATATTTAAAAATAGGTAAAATAATGTTACAATAATATTTGATAACATATTTTCTAGTAATTTCAAACTGTTTTGCAAACAAATTAATGTTGTAAAGGAAAATACCTAAAGAAGAAGTTTCTGCAAGTTGATGGAACAATAATATGTAAATCTGGCAACAATGAAGTGGACACATTTAATCATACAGCTTTGAGAAGCAAAAAGCCAGTCAACAGAGACTGATAGAGAGATGCAGCGATGAGAGAGAAAAAAAGAAACCATTGCCTGGTTTACTGAAGATTATAAATTACTTATTCCTAAATCTTGGTTGTATTCTGCCCTTAGTTTTGTGATATGCTCTTCTATCTTTACAATAATTTTTTTTTCCTTTTTTTTCCTGCATTTAAATCCCATGCCCAGCCATGATGAAGAAGTAGATACCATATTCACCCTACATCCTTAAAAAGTTGTAAAAACAGACAAAAGAGATAGAATAAAATGGACACTGGACAACAGAAAGCACTGGGCAGTGATCTCAGAGAGTAAAAGCAAATGATTTGATCCCTATGAGAGCCTGAGCTCACTACATGAGGGGATTTTCCAAGCCACAACATAAGGAGGGGAATCCAAAGACACACTGCAATCTTGCTAAGTTTCAGAATTCAGACTTTGGGAGTCCAAAGTGACTATAATCTTGAAAGCAAATTATCAAAGAGGAGAGGAGGTTGCTACCAAGAGAAAGAATGCAGGAAACCTGTAGAAAAGTTCCCCCTTGAGTCCTTGGCTGGGTACTGATCTGCACATGAGTATAAGGCCAAGAAAGGAACACCAGAAAGAGGTAGATCAATCCTTAAAGGTTAAATTGATCCAGAAATAGGTTCTATTCTCACAAGCTAGAGTAAAAAGTCCTCCTAATACATGGCGTATGGGGTAGAGTCCTCAGAATAACTGTACTGTACTGTCAGCAAATTAGCCTAGAGTAAAGCATATCTGGAGCCTTGCTAACAAACCTTGTAAGGAAACCCCAAAGGATAAAATTGGACCTAAGTAACTTAACTTTATCCAAGAACTAAGCTCTCAAATATTTAAAATATTACTCTCCCTAAAAATCTGGAAAACAACAACCTAAAATTCATATGTACTAGCATCCAATCAAAAATTGCCAAACATGCAAAGAAGGAAGAAAATATGATGCAAAACCAAGAGAAAAATCAATTACTAGAATCATACCCAAATATGTTGATAATATGTTAAAATCAAGATACTCTATATGGTAAAGAGCATATAGGAAAGTATGAAATGTTGAGGAGAGACATGGAAAATAAAAAATGAAAATTGAACTCCTAGGGCTGAAAAATAAAATATATGAAATAAAAATCACACCAAATGGGATTAAAAGCAGAATAAGCTTTACAGAAGAAAAAGTCAGTGAGCTTATAAACACAGCAATATAAACTATACAAAATGAAATACATAGGAAAAAAAGAGTAAAATTAAAACAAAAAGAGCACCAATGGATTGTGGGAAAAGAACAATAAGCCTAACGTAAGGATAACTGAAGACCCAGAAAGGTGAGGTGTAGAAAAAATATTTGAAATAATAATGGTCAAAAATATTCCAAATTTGATAAAATATAGAAATCCACAAATCCAAGAAGCTCACCACAACTCAAGCAGAAGAAACAAAAAGAAAACTATGCAAAGTCATATCACAATAAAATTAATGGAAACTAGGAAGTTGGGGGAAAGATCCTGAAAGCACAGACTAAAAATGACACATTATGAACAACAACAAAAAAGAGTGAGAAAACTTCTCAAGAAACCATTCAAGCCAGAAGACAAAGGAACAACATCTTTAAAGTACAAAAAGGAAAGAACTGTCAACCTAGAATTCTATACCCAGAAAAAATATCTTTTAAAAAATGAGAGTGAAATCAATACTTATTTTGGCTTACAAAAGTTGAGAGAATTCATTCCCAGCAGACTAGACCTATGGAACACATTAAAGGAAGTTCTTTAAGCAGAAGTAAAATAAACGTATATAGAAATGTAGATCTACTCAAAAAATGAAAATCACAGAAAAGGTTAAGTTGTAATGAAATATAAAAGGCATTTTTTTCATTTTTTTTAATCTCTTTAAAGCAAAAGCAATAATGATACATTATGTGGCTTGTAGATTTGGAAGTAAACTTTATTACAAAAATAGCACAAGCCTAGGAAGGCCAAAATGGAAATACATGGTTAATAAGATTCTTCCATGATATGTAAAGTGATATTATATTATTTGAAAACAGCCTGTGATAAGTTAGAAGTACGTAATGTAAACTCTACATCAACCATATAGAAAATGAAATAATGAAGTATAGCTAATATGCTATCTAATGGAGATAAAATAGAATTATTAAAAAAACTAATATGACAAGAAAAAGCAACAGAAAAAAACAAAACAAAACAAAACAAAAAGAACAAAGAACAGATAGGACAAATAAAGCCTAAATAGCAAGATGACAGATTTAAATCTGACCATATCAGTATTTATATAATGGTTTGAACTCCTGTAATACATCAGTTCAGTGATGGAAATATTCATTATTTGACTGTAGTAATAGTTTCATGGGTGCATATATAAGTCAAAAACTGAATAAATTATATACTTTAAATATGTACAGTTTTTTTGTACTTCAATTATGCCTGAATAAATTTGTAAAATGGATAACCAAAGAAGATAAAGAAAGAATACAATTTAAAATAGTCTCAAAAATATGAAATACTTGGAAATAAATTTCCAAATATTTCAAGTAAAAAGGTATATATTGTTAAGTTATATGACACATAAACAATGCTAACCTCTATCTTGTATTAAAGAAATCCACTTGACATATAAAGATACAATATGTTAAAAGTAAGGATACCAAAAAGATACACTATGAAAACAATAGTCAAAAGAAAGAAGAAGTGGCTATACTAGGATTAGACAAAGTAGATTTCAGAACAATGAATATTACCAGGGATAGAGAGGGTAAATTCATAATGACGATGGGGACAATTTTTCAAGAGGCATTAATTCTTCTATATGTGTTTGTACTTAATATGAGAGATTCAAAATACATGCAGATTAACCTGAGAAAACTAAAGGCAGAATTAGACAAATACATAATTATAAGTAGAGATTTTAATATCCCACTCTCAATAATCAATAAAGAAATTTAAAAAATTGAAAATATACATAGTATGTTCTCTGATCACACTGATTTAAATTAGAAATCAAGTTTTTAAATATCTGGAAAATCTTCAAATATTTTAAGTTAAATGACACATAGCCAAGTAACTTGTAGGTCACAGAAGAAATCACAAGGTTAATTATAAAATATCTTTAACTGTATGAAAATAGAAATGCAATATAACAAGATATGTGAAATGCAAATAAAGCACTGCTTGAAGGACAGCATTAAATAATTATGAAAGGGGGAAAAAGGGAAGATATCCAATCAATGATCTAAACTTCTACCTTAAGAAATTAGAAAAAGAGGAAAAAATTATACTGAAACAAGCAGAAGAAAAGATATAATAAAGATAAGAGAAAAAGGCAAAAATTATAAAACATAAAAACACTAGAGAAAATCAAGGAAATTAAAAGCTGCTTCTTTGAAAAAAACCAAAAAACTGATATTCCTCTAGCTATACCAATCATGAAAAAAAGAAAATACACAAATTACCAATATCATGAATGAGAAAGAGTACATCACTACTAATTCTACAGGCATTAAAAGATTAATAAGATAATTTTATGAACTATATGCCAAATAATTTACTAACTAAGATAAAATGAGCAATTTATTGAATGAAATGAACTACCAAAATCCACTAAAGTAGTAGTTAAGTTGAATGCTCCTATATCTATTAGAAAAAATAAATGTATAACTTTAAAATGTTCTGCAAAGCAAACTTAAGGCTTTATTCATGAATTCTATCAAATATTTAAAAGGAAATAAAGCCAATTCTGCACAAACTCTTGCCAAAAGTAGAAGAGAATTCTTTTCAATTCATATGTGACCATCATTACCTTTGTGCAAAAAAAAAAAAAAAAAAAGAAATTATAGGAATGTCCACTCTTGCCACTTTTACTTTATAGTGGAGATCTTATCCAGGGCAATCAGGCAAGAAAAAGAAATAATAGGCATACAAATTGAAAAAGAAGTAAAGCTGTCTATATGATCACCTTTATTGAAAAACCCTAAGGGCTCTATAAAAAAGCTATGGAACTATTAAGTAAGTGTAACAAATTGAAATCAACTGTATTTCTGTATACTAGCAAATGCAAATATCAATTGCATTTCCATATACTGGCATTGAACAATCAGAATCTGAAATCACAAAAATATGGTTAGGCAGTTCTTTAAAAATTAAACATTCACATGCCATAAAACCAAGCCATTCCATTTCTAGGTATTTACCCAAGAGAAACAAAAGCATACGTCCATACAGAGACTCGTACACTAATGTTCATCACAGCTTTATTTGTAAATGCCATAAATTGGAAATAACCCAATGTCCATCAGGGGTGAAAAGAGAAATAAATCCTGGTATATCCATAAAATAGAATGGTACTCAGCAATAAAATTAAACAATTATCATGCGTGCAATAACATGGATGAATCTTGAAATCATTATGCTTTATGAAAGAAACTAAAAAAAGAGTAATATTGGATGATTCAATTTACATAAAATTCTAGAGCATACAAACTAATATATTATAACAGAAGCCAGCTTAGTGGTTATCTGGGGCCAGAGAAGGGGGAAAGGATCGACTGCAAAGGCATGAGGAAATTTTGAAGGGTGATGGAAATGTTCTTTGTCTTGATTGTGATGTTAGTTTCTGAGTATATAAATAGGTCAAAACTGATCACACTGTATACATTATATATGTGCAGTTGGTTGTTCTTCAGTCATACCTCAAAAAATTTGTGAACATAAATAACTGAAGGAGATAAAAAATAAAGAAAAAATAACTTAAAATATCAGGTAAAATATGAAAGTGATAAATTTAAAATATGCATGAGACTTTATGCTGAAAAATACAAAATATTATTAAAAGATATTAAAGATATCTTAAATAAATACTCATACACTATGCTCACAGATTGAAAGAATCAATATTAAAATGTCAGTTCTCTTCAAAATAATCTATAGATTCAATACATTCAAAAACCACAGATTCTTTTTCAGAAATTAATAAGACTAATACTAAAAAGTATAGGTATATGCAAATGCAAGGGACCTAGAATGTCCAAAATGATTTGGAAAACAAAAGAAAAAGTCAGAGGACTTACACTACCTGATTTTAAGACTTATAATAAACAACAACCAAGATATTGGTATTAAAATTAATATATAGATCGGGGTGCCTGGGTGGCTCAGGTGGTTGAGCGACCAACTCAGTTTTGGTTCAGGTCATGATCTCGTGGTGGCAGGATGGAGCCCTACATCAGGCAGGAATTTTGCTTGGGATTCTCTCCTCTCCTTCTACTGCTCCCCTGCTCATGCACATGTACACATTTTCTCTCTCTCTAAAAGTAAATAAATCCTTGAAATATTAAAAAAAATAAATAATAAAATAAAATTAATATATAGATCAATGGAAAAGGACAGAAGTCCAGAAATAGAACAATACATATATAGTCTGTTGATATTTGATAAAAGTGCCAAAGCAATTTAATGCATAAAATTGATTTCCAAGATGCTGGAACAATTAAAAGTTGAATATTCACACGCAAAAAACAAAAACAGGGATGCCTGGGTGGCTCAGATAGTTAAGCGTCTGCCTTTGGCTCAGGTCATGATCCCAGGTGCCTGGGATCGAGCCTCACATCAGGCTCCTTGCTCAGTGGGGAGCCTGCTTCTCCCTCTCCCTCTGCTTCTGCCATTCACTCCACTTGTGCTCTCTGACTCTATCTCTCTGTCAAATAAATATATAAAATCTTTAAAAACAAAAACAAAACAAAACAACAAAAAATAACTCTGGATCCTTACCTATATAAGTACAAATTAACTCAAAATGTATCATAGACCCAAACCTAAAGTTAAAACTATAAAACTTCTAGAAGAAAATTGTGGTCCCTTAAGGTCAGGCAAAATTTTCTTACTTAGACTTAAAAATTACAGACTATAAAAAAATTGATAAATCATACTTAATCAAAATGAAAAATTTCTTCCTCAAAAGACAATGCTAAAAATATAAGGGTAGGGTGCCTGGGTGGCTCAGTGTCAGTTGAGCATCTGCCTTTGGCTCAGGTCATGATCTTAGGGTCCTGGGATAGAGTCCTGCATCTGGCTCCCTGCTCAGCAAGGGGGTCTGCTTCTCCCTCTGCTTGCCCCTCCCCCTCCCCCCCCCGCTCATGTTCCCTTTCTCTCTCTCTCTCTCAAATAAATAAATTTTTAAAAATACATTTTAAAAAAATGTAAGGGTAAGCTTATATCTTACTCCAGATCTACAAAGTCAGTATCGCCAGAGATGGGGTTCCACATGTCATTTGAACCATGACTAATCAGAATTACTGCCTTAAGTTCTCAAAAACAAAAAATTGAGAATTTCATTATACCATATTGGTAGCCTTTATGTAGGACCAAAGAAGGACGATATGGAGAAAGAGAAGATATATATTTTCTAAAGGAAATAAGGAAATTTGACTCAGAGAAGAGAAGGTTAAGGGATTGATTAATATATTTTTCTGCAAGTATATGAATGATCTCTATGCAGTGATCTGGACACAAATGCCAGAAATTAAAAGAACAGAAAAATGAAATATGAGAAATTTAAGCTGAAAATATAAACTAGTTTCTGATAGTTGGCTTCCAAACAAGGTTGTGGAATCTTCTCAAATGTTCATTAAGATAAGCTATCCCACAGTAGGTAAAATGGTCCTCATCCCAACAAGATAATCTAGTGAATTTCAGTTTCTCTCTGAGGGACTAGACTGAAGGGGGCCACTCTGTGACGTTGACAACAGTGACATCAAAGTTCATTTGCCAGGAAGTGTCCATTCTCAAGTTGGTGTCAAAAGCATCCTGACACAAACACAATCTATATCCTCTTTCCCCTTGCTAAATCATACTATGTTAATGAAATATAGAAAAACTACAATAGTTTCCTCTTTGTCAGTCTACTTATAAGCAAAGAGTAGTAGGTAAGAATGGAGATGAGGAAAATTTTTAAACTTTCGAAATTATGTGTATCAGAAATAAAATCCACCAGGTCCCAAGAGTATGCTCCAGGTCTGTCTGCTCTGTCTGGAAAATGGTTTTCAGACCTATGTTAAAATCTAGATAATAATCAACCCCAGAAACCAGTGTATTAGCAAGAATGAAACAGTTGAGGGTTTGTTTATATTGTATATCATGATTTCTCCCAACTGAATGTTGGAAATCAGGATGTATGCATCTGAAGGAATATCGCAAAGCAAGTACTTTAGAAATGACTATTTTGCTATTACAAAAGTAATGTATACTTATTTTAGAAAATAGAGCAGAACACACACACACACACACACACACACACACACACACACACACAACAAAAAAAAAGCAAAGAAAAATTATTCATTGTTCCGCCACCCAGAGATAATCACAATTAATGCTGGGTTATCAACAATCTATGCATTAACCCATCCATAACACCAAAATGAAAGCAAGAAGTGAACATTTTTTGAGATCTTGGGAAGTACATTCTTCTGTTAATAGATGGATGCCTCTGCTATTCCAGCTATTATGCAGGATGAGATTCAGCAAGCCTTAATTAAACATGTGGTCCCAAAGAAATATAAGAGTAGATTCCTAGCCAAAAAGAGTTCACTTCCACCAAATCACTATGTTGAGAGTTTGGTAACCCGATTTATCTAATTGCAACAACCACAATTTAATTGTGTCTCCTCTTGCTTGTCACCTTGAATTCTAAACAGAGGAATACCATTTTTAATGGAAATGTCTTACTTTTTCTTTATCTCCAATTCTCTCCTTTGGAACCTATCCTTTCCCATGTAGTTGCAAAATGGATATCATCAGCAGAGATAAAAAGATCAAAATTTACAATCCTTGTAGAATTAAATTCCTTCTCTACTTTTTCATGGGTCTTTGTCCCTAAACTGTAGCAGTAATAACTCTCATAGTTAAAAAATACCATACAAACAGGAACTATTATTGTTGCACATTCTCGCTGTCCTTTTTCCACAACCACAGGGAGCCAAATTACGAATTCTTTATTGGATTTGTCATTGGAAATGGTGCCAACATGGAATTGGAAAGAGAAAACAATTGAGCTTACTAAGTAGAACACAGAGCACAAATCCTTGAATTATTTCTAATAATTAAAGCATCTTGTGAAGGGCTTCAATGACAGGATAAACTCATCTGTCCCTAGTGTAGGACCCACATCAATTACACTGGGCATAAGGAGGATGGTACACAACAAAGGGAATTAAAATACAGAGGCTGACAATCCAGACAAAGCCTGACTCTGGTCAAAGGCAGCCTCTCCAAGTGTTATCTTTAAGCCAAGTGCTTTTAAATAAGTTTAAATACCAACAGGGGGTTAATTTGAGACCAATTTGATTTTGTTTCTGAATTAATGGTTTTTAAATCTGCTTTTATAATTTCTGCTTATCGAGGATTGCCCTTCTGGTCTAAAAACTGAGCCAAGACTCAGTTATCAAATTACTATGAAGGGTTCTGTTAATTAGATAGTTTATCTGTGATGAGTTGTTGACACTGAGATGATGTGTGTTAAATAATTTTAAAATATTCTGTGGGGCACTAACTTGGTGGCTCAAAGCTTTGCTCTTCCATTTTTCAGACCCTGCTTTGAGTCAAACTAGAAGCTCTTAGTAAAAATTAATATGATGATATAATACATTTCTTAAATATAGAATCATTCATATCTTAAAATTATACATATGAGAGAATAAATCTCCTGGCACTCTTTATTAAGCTGCTCTAGACCATTCTAACTAATTCAGCCTCTTTCACATGCTGGTTGGTCTTTAACTGCTCAGTATAGACTGCCAGGAAATTCATCACTGCTGTTATTAAACACAATTTTCAGGATTTGCTCTTTTCATAGTGTTTCTTTTAAAAGCTTTTTTGGTGATTTTTCCTCTGGCTTCTCTTTCTACCTCCAAATCAGGCAACCCAAGAGAAATCTCAGAAACTGAAATATTTTTTTCCCATGTAGGTAAATTAAAGTTCCAGCTGTTAAGGGTTTTTCTTTTTATCTGTCAATTTTCTTTTTCTAGTTATAGTCTGTGACAGCAGAGGCCAAGAACAGTCCACAGGGAATGGCTTGGAGCCTTAAAACAAGCTGGTATCTTTGTATTTATAGAGGAGAAAAACACAGGACACCAATCTTTAACATCAGGAAAGCTGCTAATTAATTAATCTATAATTGTTAAAAGCACAAATCATTCTTTATTATCTCTGCAATTTCACTTTAAGCTCCCTTTAAATGTTGATTTTATTTACAGCTTTGTTGTTGGGTTATTTTTTTTTTCACTTTGCCATTTTCTTTCTTCACTAATTCTCTAAGACACGTGATATACTAGGACAACTGAGTCTAAGAATTGGGAGTCCTAAGTTTTCGTAGTTTTTAATTTTAATGAATAGCCATAATGCGTTCAACCAGCATATACATGGCTCAGAAATAGAGATGGCTCCTTCAAGGTAGTGAAGTTCTCTGTGAGTCAATAAACTCACAGGAACTCTGAGTTCATATCCTAGGCTTACCACTACCTGTGTGGCATTAAGCAAGTAGACTCTGTGGGCCTTGATTTTTATATTTATAAAATAAGGAGATTAGAATCCACAAATACCCTTCCCAGCTCTAATATTCCATGATTCTTTTCATCAGAAGAACTTATTGTTGTGAAAGAACAAAAAACAAGTTCACATGAAGCCAGCAGTCATTCTAAACTGGTTTTGTTCAGTTTCTTCAAAGAAGGTTTTGAAGAAAAGTATCAACAAAGAAAGGAGAATACTGGGTATCATGTAAAAGGAAAGAGCACAGGACAAGGAGTAGGGTCTGGGTTCTAATCACAACTGTGCCATTAATAACTTAGTCACCATGAACAAATTGTGGGACTGAAACTTCTGAGGCCAATGATGGGACTCCAAATTGAAGAGATTTGATTTTATTTATCTCTGAGTCCCTTTAGGCACAAAAATTCTATGACTCTAAAAAATGGCCCAAAGCGGCAGAGGAGGATAATGGAAATATTCAAACAATTATTGACAATGAACTCTGCTCTTTTGTTCCTGGTTGGAGAATGTTGCTCAAAAACATACTGTCCTAGACCATCAACTCAGGAGTAAAACATTCCCTTGGGAACCTGAAACAAATGCTGTAACAAGGGTAACTTTCTGAATCTGTAACATCTTAGTTATCATGATGGCAATCTTTTGCGTGCCAACCCTGAGAGATAAGGATTATAAAACAAGAATGTATTTCCTCTATTCTCCTCCTTGATTTCTCACTTCTTTACCCAAAATATAGCTGAAATGGCTGAAAAAATCAAGACACATATAAAAATGTAAGTCCTAGTGGTAAATCTCAAGAACATTAGGACATGTGAAGTGTTTGCTCTCTTTCTGCAAACTTCTCTAGAAACTCTAGACACTCCCTATGATACTGAATTTGGCAAAGCATTTTATTGCCAGTAAGCTGGCAATACTCATGCATCCCAGCCTTTAAAAAAAAATAATATCACTAATATTTTTCAAGCTCTATTCCAACTAAGGAATCTAAAAGAAATAAGTCTCAAAGGAAAAAAAAATGCCAAAATAAAGGTAGTAGGAAGGACAGTTTTCAGATTTTAATTATTTACCAAGTGAAAAGTATAAAAGGTGTTGGATATTTTTGTCCTGAAATATCAAGTAGTGGACACTGCCCAAAAGCAGATGGTGCAATCCATTCCAGAAAACCAATTCTCCTGCTTTTTTTTTTTTATGCTTGCCTCCTTAGAACCCAGTCAGATGCTTTTCCTTTTCCTTCAAGACACTGACCCTTCCCCTACTAACCCTGGGACCTCCATTTATTTTGCAAGTCCTACTTAGGATAAGTAGCATTTTCTAATAGCTCTTGCTTTGAACCACAGTATAAAAGATGGAGATGCTGTTCCCAACTTCTTAACGGACCTGGGTCAAATCCCTTCAATCCCCTCTAGTCTCATGTTTTGATTTCTGGAGTTTTTTTTTTTTTTCTTTTCTTTTTGACTGGTAAGATAATAACTGGCAACATTTGAATGCTCTTAAATATGCACTAATAATTACAATCCGTTATACCTCAGTCATGGAACTCATAGCAAAAACTATCTTTAATGAATAAATAAATCTGTACTTTAAAATTTTACCCATAGAGCTCTTGAATCATAATAACCAACCAACTTCCTTTAGCTTCCTACAGAACTATCCCATTTTCCAAATGGAAAACTGGAATAGAAACTAAGGGACTTTCCTTAGACTACAGTCCAGGTTTAAGGAATAACTTCTTTGCTCGATATAAATAATTCACTTTAAATCTCATCAAACCAAAATATTTCCAGTGTAAACCTCTAAAATATGCACAGCACTGACCAAGCATGGGAAAATTTCAAAATATTCATGATTTCAAAATCAACCATTATCTAGACTAGGCTGTAATGCTAAAGAATGTTTCCTCAAAACAGGCTCTCATACTGATTTCAGGTTATATCCCCAGGGTTGGTACACAGTATAGACTCTGTCAATGTATGTTGAATAGATGGTTGCCTGGCTGTCGTCTTAAATAAGGTAGGAGCAAGAAGATGGGGGATTGAGTAGAGTGGATGATCTACAGAAATACTATAAAGATAAAAATGAAAGAAGTTGATAGTTGGGTGTGAAAAATGTGTTGAAGAAGGGGGTACTCAGAGGGACTTCCTTGTTTCTGGTTTAAGTGATGAAATAATGCAATTCAATGAAATAGGAAACATGGAGAAGTGGGAAGCAGGTGAGTAAGTACACAATGAGTTCAAGATTAGATGTGTTAAATCAAAACATCTTGTGAACATCAAGAGAAATTTATTTAATAAGAAGTTGGATATATAAGCTCTTTTGAGCTTAATAGAGACATTTTTTACTTGGAGTTCATCATCACATAAGTGAGAACTAAAGTTTTATCCATAAATGAAATTACTTTGGGAATAAGTATAGAACAGAATATTCATGTCCAGTACATTTTTAAATGGTTAGGAATAGGAACTCAATAAAGGGTTGCTCATTTTGTACTTCTTTGTGGACATTAAAAGTATAAAATATTAGTAGCCTTATACTATCACTATTATTTCATAGAAAGAGAAGAAATTTTAACTTGTAAAAAATATGGATGATATAATCTTAAAAAGGATAATCCTTCCAATTAACCAAATAAGGTATATAAAAGATTTACCTTATCATCCTTTATCACAAAGTGACTTTATCATGAAATGACACCATTTGGAGACCAGCGTTTGGGAAACACTGGTTCCAGTGAACAGAGAAGACCAAGATCAGATGTCCTGGGAATGCTCATCTTCAATGTTCATCAGAGGAGAGGAGTCCACAAAGGAGATTGCTTCTAAGAAGCAGGAAGTAAAGCTAGGGAAATGTGATATCTTAAAGCAAGGGAAACTGTTTCTTTTTTTTTTTTTAAGATTTTATTTATTTATCTGACAGAGAGACACAGCCAGAGAAGGAACACAAGCAGGGCGAGTGGGAGAGGGAGAAGCAGGCTTCCCGCAGAGCAGGGAGCCAGCTGATGTTGGGCTCGATCCCAGGGCCCTGGGGTCATGACCTAAGCCAAAGGCAGACGCTTAATGACTAAGCCATCCAGGCGCGCCCAAAATATTTCAAGGAATATGTGGTCTAAAGTTCAGATGCCAATGAAAGACCCAATAGATTTATTAATAAATAATTTTGTACAAAAATGACATGATATGAGGACTTTAGTTCAGGGCTTACTCAGGCAATACCGCATTTTGTTATGATTCCTAAATTCAGGTCAATAAGCATTTGTTGAGCATTTAGTGTGCCCAAATCAATTTAAAAGATCCCCTAAGAAATTAAAATAGTAATAAAATATTTCCTGTCCTCAAGAAACTTGTAGTCTCAAAGGAAAGATGAAAAATAAACTTAAAAATCTATGGGATATCTCTAAAAAAATATATACAAATGGCTAACAAGCACACAAAAAGATGTTCAACATCATTGTCATTTGGGAAATGCAAATTAAAACCACAATGAGACACTACTTCACATCTACTAGGATGGCTAGAATTACACACACACACACACATTCAGAAAATAACAAGTGTTGATTAGAATGTAAAGAAATTGGAGCCCTAACATGCTGCTAGTGGGAGCATAAAGGGGTACAGCTGCTATGGAAAACAGTGACAATTTCTCAAAATGTTAGACATAGAGTTACCATACGATCTAGCAATTATACTTCTGAGTATATGCCCAAGAGAACCGAAAACAGGTATTCAAATAAAAACGTGTATTTGAAAGTTCAGAGCAGCATTATTCATAGCAGCTAAAAAGTGAAACAACCCAAATGTCCATCAAATGATGAATGAATAAACAAAATGTGGCACAACCATACAATGGAATATTATTCAGTCATAAACAGTATTGATATATGCATGCTATAACATGGATAAACCTTGAAAACACTATGCTAATTGATATAATCTAGACAAAAGGCCCCATGTTGTATGATTCCATTGATATGAAATATCCAGAATAGGCAAATCCATAGATACAGAAAATATATTGATGGTTTATAGGGACTGGGGGGTGGGAGGAGTGGGGACGGGATTTTTTTGGGGGGGGGTGATGAAAATGTTTTGGAATTTGATAATGGTGATGGTTGTACATTGTGAATGTAAATTATATATTTGAGTGTAAATTATACATGTGAGTGTAAATTACACACTTTAAAATGGTTAAAATGGTCAGATTTATGTTATATGAATTTTACCACAAAATAAAAGTCTATGGAATACAATATGATGAGCCAATAAGAAAGTTGCCAACCACTGCAAGAATATAAAGGAGGATAGAGCAATCAGAGTACTAAAGAAGGTGATGGTGTTTGAGTTGGGCCTTAAGGATTGACTAGAGGAAGAATAGTACTAGAAACAGAGAGAACTCCTCAATGGGGCAAGAAAGGGCAGCAAAGTATAGGTCATGTTCCGTGAGCAGTTGACAGCTCTGATGAGTAGTCACAGGATGGGTGAAAATAGTAGTATAAGAAAAAAAATGGGGCCCAGTAGTTTGGAGAATCAAGTCTGCTCCTCTGCTCTCTTCCTTTTGTTCTGTTTTAAGATTTTATTTATTTACTTGAGAGAAGAAAAGAGAGTGGGTGAATGAGGAGAGGGAGAGAGAATCTGAAACAGACTCCACACTGAGCACAGAGCCAGACATGGTGCTCAATCCCACAACCACGAGATCATGACCTGAGCCAAAACCAAGAATTGGATGCTTACCTGGCTTAGCCACCCAGGCACCACTCTCTGCTCTCTTCCTACAGGGCACATTTCCTCTTGGCAATGAGCAGTGACAGGACATTCTTTGAGGCAGTGTGAATTGCAGATGCTTGAAATGATTCCCACGGTAATTGTCTAAACTGGATGTTCTTTCTATGCCCTTCCTCCCCATATTTCTTTTTTATCTTGAATAGATTTAGGATAAACAAGACAATTAATCATGTTAAGCTCTTGATGCAGTGAAGAAACTAGGTTCTATCTTCCCACACAGGTCCTTTGCTGGGTATAAAATTCCTAAGCATTGGCAAGCAGCATCAGCCTCCCTATTGTAGCTTTATTAGTTATAAAACCCAAACAGCCACAAGTTACCAGACTGGCTCTTTTCCTTCCCATGGTTTCAGAGTTTAAATAGGCCAAGATATTTTAACCATCTACTTCATATATTTAAGTCACAGCAGAGGATACAGACACCTTAGGTCCAGAAAACACTGTGGAGGGAATATAAAATTTAAGAGCTACAAGTTATATAATGCATGGGATGGAAATTTAACTCCTAGTTAGAAAACATCTCATCAGTATACATGGCATACATCAAGTTGAATGTTGCCTGAGAAGGCCTCTAACCTCAAGCTGTTCTTTCTTCCTCAGAGCCCTTACACAAATTTCTGACACAAGGCTCTGCATCTCCATGATCATCATCATCATTAGAGTCATTGTCACTACACATCCATGAAAGATCTACATGAGTATAAACTAATTTGTACTTAGAATGGCATTATACCTCTGTGGCAGACAGACCCTAAGGTGCCCCCCCCCCCACCATGAATCTCACCTCCTGATATTCACATCCGTGTGTAATCTCCCCTTCCCTGTGACTTGCTTCTAACCAATGGAATATGACAAAGGTGGTAGCATATACATGATTATGTGTATGTGATTACATGGTTTCATAGCATCAACTTTCTGGAGTCTCTGTTGCTGACTTTGAAGAAACGAGCTGCCATGAATCCTACAGCTGTTTAGCAATGAATCCACCATCAACCTAAGTAGCATGGAAAAAGATCCTTCCTTAGTCAAGCTGCTGGTGGTAAAAACCCAACTTTATCCAACACCTTCACTGTAGCTTTGTGAGACCCTAAACAGAAGACCCAGACAAGCCACATTCAGACTCTTTGCCCACAGAAACTGTGGGAGACCATAAACGTGCAATGCTTTAAACCATTAAGTTTGTAATAATTTGTTATGTAGTAATAGAAAAACAATCTCCAAGAAGAACATTGTTCAAACAGATAAGGAAAAACACACAGTTATTCAGGCAATAAAATTAAGTAAGTATAACTATGGGATTTTTCACTCTCTCCTCAGGGAAGAAGGCATGAAACCTGATATTTTATTATCAATTAGAGAGGTTAGGCTGAGAAATGTTTTTAAGTTCTCAATGTTAGGGAGCCAAATAAGAAGAGTGTCATACATGATATCCATCCAGGTAATTTAAGTATTAGGAAAGTCCCTATGGCCCCAATTCTCCTCAATCCAAGAACAAAAATGCACCCTTCTTCACTTTTGCCTATGGCTTTGGGTTCTAGGCATATGTATATAGTTCTCAGAAGGAGGACATTTTAAACTATTATCAATCCTTTTCACACACAGGCATACCTTGGAGATATTGTGGGTTTATTTTCAGACCACTGCAATAAAATGAGTATTGCAATAAAGTGAGTCAAATGAAATTTTTAGTTTCCCAGTGCATATAAAAACTATGTTTATACTATAGTGTAGTCTATTAAGTGTGCAATAGCATTATGTCAAAAAAAATGTATATACCTTAATTTAAAAATACTTTATTCCTAAAATAATGCTAACCATCATCTAAGCTTTCATTAAATTGTAATCTGTTTGCTGGTGGAGGATCTTCCCTCAGTGTTGATGGCTCCTGACTGATCAGGGTAGTGGTTGCTGAAGGTTGGGATGGCCGTAGCAATTTCTTACAATAAGACAACAATTAAGTCCGCTATATTGATGGACTCTTCCTTTTACAAATGATTCTCTATAGCATGTAATGCTGCTTAATAGCATTTTACCCACAGTAGAATTTCTTTAAAAATTACAGTCAATACTCTCAAACCCTGCTGTTGCTTTATCAGCTAAGTTTAAGTAATATTCTAAAGGCTTTATGGTCATTTCAATAATCTTCACAACATCTTCATGAGGAATAGATTCCATCTCAAGAAACTACTTTCTTTGCTCATCTGTAATGAGCAAGTCCTCATCCATTAAAACTCTATCATAAGATTTCAGCAATTCAGTCACATCTTCAGGCCCCACTTCTAATTCTAGTTCTCTGCTATTTCTATCATATCTCCAGTTACATCCCCCACTGAAGTCCTGAACCCTCAAAGTCACCCATGAGGGTTGGAATCAACCTGTTAATGTTGCTATTTTGACCTCTTCCCATGAATCATAAATGTTCTTAATGGGATCTGGAATAATGAATCCTTTCAGAAGGTTTTCAATTTGCTTTGTCCAGATTCATCAGAGGAATCACTATCTATGACAGCTATAGCCTTCTGAAATGTATTTTTTAAATAATAAGATGTGAAAGTGATAATGACTCTTTGATCCATGGGCTGCAGAGTGGATGTTGTTAGCAGACATGAATACAACATGATACTCATTGTACAAAGCCATCAGAGCTCTTGGTGACCAGGTACATGGTTAATGAGCAGTAATATTTTAAAGGAAATCCTTTTTGCTGAGCAGTAGGTCTCAACAGTGGGCATAAAGTATTCAGTAAACCATGTTGTAAACAGATGTGTTGTCATTTAGGCTTTGTTGTTCCATTAATAAGCACAGGCAGAGTAGATTAAGCATAATTCTTTAAGGCGCTAGGATGTTTGGAATGGCAAATGAGCACTGGCTTCAACTTGAAGTCAACAGCTGCATTAGCTCCTAAAAGGGCGTCAACCTGTCCTTTGAAGCTCTGAAGCCAGGCAATGACTTCTTTCAAGCTATAAAAGTCCTAGATGGTATCTTCTTCCAGTATAAGGCTGTTTTATCCACACTGAAAATGTGTTATTTAGTATAGCCACCTTCATTAATTATCTTAGCTAGTTATTCTAGACAAATTACTGCAGCTTCTATATCAGCACTCACTGCTTTACCTTGCACTTTATGTCATGGCAATGGTTTCTTTCCTCAGACCTCATGAACCAACCTCTGCTAGCTTCCAACTTTTTTTTTTAAGATTTTATTTATTTATTTGGCAGAGAGACACAGTGAGAGAGGGAACACAAGCAGGGGGAGAGGGAGAGGGAGAAGCAGGCCTCCCACGGAGCAGGGAGCCCGATGCCGAGCTCAATCCCAGAACCCTGGGACCATGACCTGAGCCGAAGGCAGATACTTAACAACTGAGCCACCCAGGCGCCCCTTCCAACTTTTCTTCTATAGCTTCCTCACCTCTCTCAGCCCTCACAGAATTGAGGAGAGATAGGACATTGCTCTGCATTAGGCTTTGTCTTAAAGGAATGTTGTGGTTGGTTTGATCTTCTATCCAGACCGCTACAACTTTCTCCATATCAGCAATAAGGCTGTTTTGCTTTCTAATCATTCACGTGTTCACTGGAGTAGCACTTTTAATTTTCTTCAAGAACCTTTTTTTTTTTTTTTTTTTGCATTCACAACTTAGCTGTTTGGTACAAGAGTCCTAGCTTTTGGCCTCTCTCAGCTTTCTACATGCTTTTCTCACTAAGTTTAATCATTTCTAGCTTTTAATTTAAAGTGAGAGACATGTGACTCTTCCTTTTACTTGAACATTTAGAAGCCATGGTAGGGTTATGAATTGGCCTAATTTCAAGATTGTTGTGTCTCAGGGAATATGGAAGCCTGAAGAGAGGGAGAGAGATGGGGGAATAGCCACTTAGTGGACTAGTCAGAACACACACCTTTACTAAGTTTGCCCTCTTATATGGGTGCGGTTTGTGGTGCCCCAAAACAATTACAATAGTAACATCAAAGATTACTGATCACAGATCACCATAATAAATATAATAATAATAACAAAGTTTGAAATATCCCAAGAATTACCAAAATGTGACAGAGAGACACAAAGTGAACAAATGTTGTTGGAAAAATGGTGCCATAGACTTGCTTGACGCAGGGTAGCCACAAACCTTCAATTTGTAAAAAAAAAAAAAAAAAAAATGCAAAGTGCAATAAATTGAAGCAAAATTAAATGAGGTGTGTCTGTACTGAGAATGAAATTTTATATGAATGGAGAGAACTCATATAGAACTCTGTCTGTGAGGCCAGTTCTATGCTATTAAGTCTCTGCCCTTCCCCCAGGCAAACTTTCTAAGACCCACATAAAAGCAACACCCCAAGGATGCTCCAGGTTTTCAGACCTGGGTATTGAGCCATTCACTTCAACAGCTAGCACATTTCCCTATCCTCTCTTCCTCATTGTGTTTCACTGGTTAATGTCTCTGCCTTATTCTTCCAGTTGATGCACTGATTGACTACTTTCTAATTTCCCCACCTCCAAGCTTGACTCCATTGTGGCTCTTATCTTACCTACCACTGATTCTGATACTCCAAGGATGAATTTGTAGATAACAGCCTCTAACACTTTCCCTGGTAACTGTTAATCACTCTTCCAGCCAGCATCTCACCTGGGTAAAGTTCATCCCTACAAAGATTAAGATAAGCATTGAGGAGAGAGGGAAAGGTGCTCCAGAATGAGAAGGAAAGGCCATGAAAACAACTTTACCTAATGCAGAATTTTGCATAATGCACCTTTTCAACAACCTTTTAAAGGATTGTTATTATTTACATAAGATATTTACACTCACTTGAAGTTGGTCTTATTCCTCTCCACTGTCCAGGACTCAACAGTGGTATCTTTAAATTTAATGAAAATAGAAAATTCTCTCTTTCTCCTAATTTCTTTGAACATTCATTAAACAATTATTGTATGCAAGTCACTTTGCAAAGTATTGTTAGTAACCCCAAACTGAATATATCATGTCCCTCCTGCTGAGTTGCAAGAGGGGAGAACATAATTTAAATAAGTACAATGCAAGGCAGAAAATAGTGCTATGATGAGACACAAGGAGATAAAAGGGAAAGATTATATTGACTGGAGTAATAAAGAAAGTATTTGTGGAGGAAGGCATTAAAGCAGTAGATTAGTGAGCCATTCCTTTCTCAATTACCATGGGGATGATTCCAGAAAAAGGAAGTAGGCAGTGACTCAGTTTAATATCCTTGCAAATATAACTAGAATTCTTGGAAAATAGACTAATGATGCAGGATGTCCCTGGTTTATGATTGCTTAGGGTAAACAAGCCTACAATCTATGGATTTATGATGTGTGGCTCCCTGTAGAATGTGACATAAGCCATACAACTCTCTGGAGCATGATGCAGAGATGTTTCCTAACTTAAATTCTCCCCATTGTGTAAGGTGACCTGCAATCCTCATTAGAGACCTCATCTAGTATTGTGGGATGGAGAGCACATGTCTACCAAAAAAAAAAAAAAAAAAAAAAAAAGGATGTGGGAAGTCATATGGGATGTGCCAGCCTTCTGTCTGCCCTGCCGGTAACTTCCGAGTGCTTGTAGTCTTAAAATTGGCTGGAAAACTTGATACCGGGTAAGATCTCCAAATTGTGTGAGTCTGATTGAACAATCTGATCTGTAGTGTTAGTTCAGTCTTCAGAGAAAAGGTGGAATTTGAAATGAGCTTACAAAAGTGTGTAGGATATTAAAAGGCAGAAATGAGACACCTGACATTTTCAAGCAGAGAAAAAACAGTTACAGGGATAAGAAAGTAGAAAAACACAGGATATTCAGGCCATAATACACATCCTAGTTTGGCTACAGAGTATACAATATATCTAAGGAAACAGTCATGGAAGATAAAGCTTGAAAAGTAAATTGAGGGCTTAGAATTCCAGGCTGAGGACCTTTCACTTAATTCTGTAGGAAATGAGGAGCCACTAAAGGTTTATGAAGAGAGTAACAGAATCACAACACAGCTGCAGGTAGTTTTCCCAGCAGCTATGCGCAGGTTGCTTTGGAACAGGGAGAAATTATCCAATTGAAGCATAAATTTGATTCTCAAATGAGGTCCATGAACTCAGGTGGTTCTATAAGCACAAATTGAAGTTCTCTTTGGGGATTTTGTTATTGTTATTTGCTTGCTTTTTTGTTTTTTTAACATTAAAAATATGTATTCATTTTGATGATAATTTTTAAATGCAATTAGGGATCAGCTAGATGATTATAACTGAATATTGCCACAAACTTCAGTCCTTATGCCTTCTTTCTGTTTATCATTGTGTTAGCACTAATTATAATTTAAATCGTCATAGACTAATAAAAAAATAAAGGGGACTTTAAATGTAAACTTGTATTCATGCCAAGGAAAGGCAAATGTTTTTTTCACCAATTTGAATTAAAAAAAAAAAGTTATGGGAGAACTATGTTATCACAAAGTACCTGGTAATACATACTGAACTTCAAAGTTGAACTTGAATATTTTCCTTTGCCTTTCCAGACTATTCTCTCTACCCTTTTCCACTCTGAAGGCCTATAACCTTCATTCCCAGGCTTCTTTGCCTTCTGGCTGCTGGGTGGGGTCAGCAAATGGGAGTTGATAGCAGGAGGTTGAAGAGTGGGAAGAGTAAGGTCAGGAGATTTATTTTGATGGCTTCCTCCTTGCTGTTCCTATAAACTGATTGTATCCTTCTAACAAAAAGCACGGCTTTTCTAAGTCATTCTGCTCCTATATCTGTAGCCACACTCCAGGCTTTGATTATTACTCCTTCATCTGCCTCTACACTCTTATGGATAATAATAGCTCTTCACTACTGCTATACTCAACTTTGTCTTTACCTTGTATATATTTCCTTTATTAAACCCTCTTCAAATACTCCTGAAATAAATGTGTTTCATTTTCTGCCATGATCTGTCTGATACAATGAATCTCAATGGTCATTACAAATGTTTGTATTACAAGCATCAATCTGGTTTCAGCAAAGCAACATCATCTGTCACATTAAAATAAATGTGTTACTCTGAATCTTACTGGTTTTATAGACTCATTTGTATTTAATTTATAAATTTGTTTTTGTTTTTAGTTGTAGCTGAGCTCTAATCATAAGAAGCATATATCTAGTTTATGTTTGTATATATTTAAGTAAATGAATAAATAATAATAATAATGTCAATCAACATTAAGGTCTTGAATTCTTTGGTCCTTAAAAAAAAGGCCATATATCATTCAAATTTGAGAATCACTAGCCTAGCTTATTGCTTCCAACAGAGCTTCCAAAACATCTCTAAAAAGCACCATAAAAGTTGTCAGAGTGTGAAATGGACAATTGATAGTGAATGCATACTGAAAGCCAAGAACTTCATAAAGCCCATTATGACTCCAGAAGCCACGACTGAAAACAACTGCATTCTCCCACCCCCACAGGGCTCTAAGAAGACCTGCATAAACCACTATGGCTTTTCATGTATGCTAATCTTTAAACTCCAGATTGGAGAACTGTGCTCTGAAAGTCTTCTTATTTAAGCTAGTGAAGTAAATTTATACCTCAACACATCCCTCTACTCCAAATATATAGCAAGTATGTGAAGGAAAAAAAATACACAGCTATATATTTTTTCAAAGATAAGCATCTCCATAAACCAGAATTCATAAGGCTGAGTGGGGCTGAAGCTCCTGGCTTGCTGGGCAGCACTCCCAGAAGCAGATTGGTAGCAGGCAGGTCAGCTTCGTAAGCATAAGGTACTCCAGATGAAGAACCAGAGTCAGCTACACAACTTGTAGCTGGAGGTTAGGGGAACTTCTGGTGATTGCTGCCTGGGACTAACAAGGACCTCAGGCCTAAGGAATTGCAAATGTAGAGACCAGCTTTATAATAAGGACTGAAACCTCCCTGCTAGCTTAGTGAATTATCTTAGATATCTCAAATATCAAAATAGGATAGGAACTTTAAATCATCATTTTATAACCTGGCTCTGGGATACAGGTTGGAGTAGGGGATAGAGTGGCATGTGGTGTATCAGTTAGGGCTAACTTATGTTGCAGTAACAAATAAACTCAAAATATTAGCAGATTTATACAATAACATTTTATTTCATGTTCACATCACAGTCCATTGCAGGTCAGGTGGCTCTCCTTGGCAGCTGTCTTCTAACAGTGACAAGGGATCTGGGACAATTCCATCTAGCATCTCTGCCAATCCAGTGATCTTTATACCCATCTATAAGCTACAAAACATGGCTATTCCACATATGCCCTTAATGGTCTTTTGGACTAGTAGTGATACATGTTACTTCCACTCACAACCCATTTGCCAGAACTAGTCTCATAACCCCAAAGTAATATAAGGAAGGCTGAAAATGTGGGGGGAATACATTAACATGCACTGAGAAGGATCCAGGTGGATGAGTCCTCAAATTTTCTAGAGAAGAATGGAGTCAGCCAAAAGTGAGAGAGAGAACTTCTTATTCAAAATAAAATTGCAAATTAATGTTTCCAAACATATGAAGAAATCTACCAATAAGAAAGGAACCACAAAACAACAATCAGAACATGAATTTGCTTCATGGGAAGTGAATTTTATATAAAAGACAGTTGTTCTTCAGATTAAGTATAGTTTGTATCCTCATGGAGATAAGTAGGTTAATAACTTCTATTTAGAAATTAATTATAAAAAAAGAAGAAATCATTTATATCAAAGATGACCCATTAGAAATATAGCCATTGAAATAAAAAATGCAATGGGTGGATGAAACTAAATTAGATACAATTGAAGAGAGAATTAGCAATAGTAAAAAAAGGAGTAAAAAAGCCACTCAGGATGCCAGAGACAATGACATTTTTAAAATAGGAAGAGCAATTTTGAGAATGTAAGACAAATTGAGAAACTCTCACATTCATCTAATAAAAGTCCCAGAAGGATAAAATAGAGGGAATGGAAGAGAAGCAAAATTTGAAGAGATACTTTCTGGGAATTTTCCAGAATTGAAGAAAAACATGAAATAGAGAAGGCACTCCAAATAACAGAAAAAAAATTTTTTAAAAAGCCCACACAAAACCCATGTTAAACTGTAAAGTATCAAAAATTTTTAAAGCCATCTTAAAATCTACTATAGAAAGATTTTACATACAGAGGAATGAAAATAGACCATCAAAGATATCTCCTCTAAATCAATAGAAACCAGAAAACAATGGACCAATATCTTTAAAAGTTGAGAAAAAGAGATGTCAACTTAGAATTTTACATCTGCTTAAATTATTACTTCAGAATGAGGGCAAAGGAAACATATTATCAGACGTACAAAGACAGAGCTGTCACACAGAGGCTCTCACCATAAACATTAAGGGATGAACTTCAGCAAAAAGAAAAGTGAACCACATAGAAACATACATGCTACAAAATGTGTGAGGACAAAAACCAATAAAATTTTAGTTATGAGAAATGACTACTGGCCATAGAAAAGTAATGATGACTAATAAGTGATACTTAAAAGGCAAAAATAAAACTTTACAATGCTATAATAGAGAGGAGAGAATGTTCAAGAGTAGTTGAAGGATACTAGGATCCTTATCATGATTGCGTTCTATTGCTTGGGATTTCAGATTTAGAAAGTATTAGGAGGGTGAAAAAGGCTCAGGAGTGATAGATTCATGCCTATCTCCAAGTAGGTAGTTATGGCTGGCTTTGATAAAAATACAATTTTTTGTGCCTTGGTATATTCCCTTCATCCCATTTATTTTAAGTGTTGAAAGAAATTGGGTCTGATTTGGTTTCCAATATTAGAACCTTTTACAATGTTTTCTATTAATCCAAGCGAGTGATTATATTTTAACAGTTCATAGAAGGTATGAATGTTTTTGAGATTGCAAGGAGGTGTTATATTTCTGGCTTCTGGTGGGGAGAAAAACACAGTTCTTTGCCCAATTTGCCCCATGGACCATAAAATACACACACATACACACACACACACACACAGAATTATAATGGGCTTTCATTTAATGTTACCAGGTTGCTGTAGTTCAAAAGCATTGTAACAAACTACATGAAGCATTCCAATTGCTTCCTAATGGCATCTTACTTGAAATTAAATTTACCATATGCAGGTGGTACAGATGAAAAGAATCTGATAGGTTTCCTAGTTAGAATTAGCTTGTGAGAAAAAAAATGTTTTGTGGTCAGGAAAAACAGGAGATGCTATGAAATATCCATCATTTTAAGCTTTAGATACCATAATTGTTTGGAGTCAGTGACAGTGATATCAAACTTTAGATATTTGGGTCTTTGTCTCTGTCTGAACGGTTTTAGTAATAAAGGAGTAAAAACTTTAGGAGAGTTGATGTGTAATTGGTATTTGATGGCAGAATGAAGCAACTGTAATAAATTCATCTATATATCATTACTGTAAGCAGCAAATAAGTCTGTTGCTTAGTGATAATGATCATAAGACAGAAACAAACAGAAGAATTTTATTAGAGTATTCATTACATAAAATTTGTTATAACAAGATCACTCTTTCATAGAAAAACTCACCGAATGGAATAAGCTTTGTTATTCAGAACACCTTTTGTAATGCAATTTGATACAATAACTATTTTTACTTTTTTATCATTTTAAGCCCAAATCATATGAAATAAATGGTCAGTTTCTTATAGCTCTGGGATCTGTGTCACCAGAAAAATGCAAAAAGTAATAAATTATTGAGTACATCAAAAGAACAGAGAACTCATGCAGTGAAAATGTAAAACATATGAGCAATGTGGTTTCAAAGAAGACCATGACTTACAAAAGTTTGGAATTTCTGAACTGATTTCTTGAAGTAGAAAAAAAATCTAATTTCAGCAGATTTCTTTAGTAACATAGATTGGAATTGGATTTTCAAGAACCGATATAATTAACCATTGTTCTCAGAGCTACAGATGTGGCTTCCGTTAGTTCTTACTATTTAAATTCAATACCTTCTGAGAACCAAAATTCCTAACCATGTAGGAAGTGAGAAATTTCATTTCATTTACCATGAATCAACTCAAATCATTTTGACAAAACTGAGCTACTTCTAGCTTTCTGCCAACAAACTCCTAGTAAAAGGAGTGGAGCATGAGTGAGACTACCAGTGTTTACCCCTTACTGAATAAGTTACCAAATTGTTACTTGCTATTCTAAGGTATGGGGTGAGCAATAGAAAGCAGAAGACTGAAACTTGGAGACAGGCCATGTCTGAATACCAGAAGTTCAGCAAAGTTGGAACTAGATATCTCAAGTTTGCAGGCAGGAAAAGTCAGGAATTCAAGTGTTATACCAAGTTCAATATACAACATAAATAAGCAGAACAACACAAGAAAACATTGATCCTGTAGTTTAGGGTGATTGTCTTCCATATTTTTTTATTAAGATTTTATTTATTTATTTGAGACAGAATGAGAGTAAGCTAGCAAGAGTGAGCACAAGCAGAGTGGGGCGGGGCAAAGGAGGAGGGAGAAGCAGACTCACGCTGAGCAGGGAGCCTGATGCAGGGCTGGATCCTAGGACCCTGGGATCATGACCTGAGCCTAAGGCAGACACTTAACCGTCTGAGCCACCCAGGCACCCCGCTGTCTTCCATATTCTTTATCTTTCTGTTATGGTCCAAAGTGATCACAGGGTAGAAATAGAAAATAATAGAAAAAGAAAAGCTTTACATACATATAAAGTTAAATGGAAAACAAGACAGTTTCCAGTTAAATGTTAAATGAATGGTGATAGCATATATAACTAAGCCTATGTAATTTTTAAGAAAGGTCAAATATTTGTTCACTTTGCCCATTTGAAGCTCATGTAGGCATCGTATAGACCAAAATTATAGTCAACAGACCCTTTAGCTCTTATCTTTCCAGAGTCAGTTTGCCATAGCAAGCTGCTATAGATTCACCTAACATGTAATTTTTTATATTTTACTGAGTCTATTATATCCAATTATATGTTATTTTAAGGATAGTCTGGTAAAACTGAACACATAATTCTAAATAAAGAATCATCATTAGCAGCTTTCGCTACAGAATATAAGAACGATGGAAAGGCATGTTGATAATACACAATTTCACCTCTGAGACATGATTTTCTGTCTGTGCATGATCAAAAGCAAAACAAGCTTACTGATATTAATATAGGCCATTTTTCTAACTCTGCCTTCAGCTATTTCAACCTCGAGCTTCCCATTTTCAAAGACATTGGGTCTTAAGGGATATGTTGTATGTTAAACTACTATGTCAAATTGATCAATTTAAAAATACATCTATGATGCACATCTCAAACAAAATCCATAAAAAAATGGACAGTGTTGGAAACTAGACAAACAACCCCACTAGAATAACATTTTGGGTTAAATTTAAAAGCATCCCAGAGACTTAAGTTTAGATGAATTTTTTCTAAATTTCACTTTTAAAAAGTTCATTAAAAAAAAGAAAATCTCTCTTTCTCTTTCTCTCCTGTCAACTCTAACTAGTATTTCCATTTTTAACTATGAAAATTTGATTGATGTGAAGCTGTACCATTGTCTTCTAATTCAAGGAAAGATTCAAAATAGTAGTATCCACATTATTTAGTGTTAGGCAATACCTGGGCATTTCACTGAGGAAACAGGATCTCTGCCCTCAGGCCCTTTAATTGCCTATGAGTTAATAACTACTCACAAATAGATCTGAAAAGGAAAAATAAGATTCCTGCTCATTATCATGTGAGTGATGGTGCTAATCCTGGTAAAAAATAAGGGAAGTAGTTTGCTTTGGAGGTCCCATCTCCAAAGAATGTTGGGGCTCTTCATTCCAGGGCTCATCACCCAACCCTCTTCCTCTACCCATAGTAGTGACAATTTTAACCCAGGTAGAAGATGTATGCATGGCAAGCATTTTAAAGAGAGAAAGGATTTTCAGCAGGTTTTCAGCAGATACTACTTAGGGTAGTAATTCAAAATAAAACATCCATGTGGCTGGGTTAGGATGCTTTAGGAATGCCTTCTAAAACATTTTGAATTATTGTCCTGACCTTTTCAAAAAGCATTTAATCATTCAGACAACAAACACTGATGGTACTAACTATATTTACTAGTTAGAGTGCATCTAGGTTAGTCTCCTGATTCTATAAATTAACTACATTCAAACTACCATTTAACGATAATTCTCTGCTGTTAAATGATGTTAGATGCTGAATGCCAGAACTGGCATCTAAATACTTCACATTCTAAGTTCAAAGAAATGCCAGTAATTGGAGCCAGCATCTTCCCTCTACGGCTTACAGAGAGACACTCTCTCAATATAACCAAAAAGACCACCTCCACCACCACCACTATGATTAATATAGGAAAAACACTGGATATGGGAATTGAGGCATGGCTTTCCTGGAAGAGTGTAATGTTTATAAAGCTGAAAATCAAGGAAGAAAAGATATAGAATAATTTTTGCCAAAATAGAGAAAGGAAGTCTCCAGGAGAATTATTCTCAGTGACTGTCTGAACAGTACTGTCCCCCCATTAAGTGGGCAATTGCTGATAAGTTATTAAAAAGTTTCCAGGATACTAGGCTAGCAGGATGTCTGATGCTGAGTATGGATGAAGGGTTAGAGGAAGATGGTATTTGAGAAAAGTCAGTGAAACAGCCCACATTCCACAACTAGGTATAAACAAGGATCCATGATTTCCTATATAAATCCTGAATAGAATGGCTGTGCTTCAGCTGTCTTCCTAGTATCAACCCATCCCCAAGAAGACTGCCTGCTAACTAAGGGGACTCCAGCAGTAAGAAGCTGTAAGGTAGATGTCCTGCAAGAAGAGTTGAGGGTAGAAGGAAAAGATTAAAGCTAACCTAGATCTCCCATTCCAGGAGATTGTGGAGGGGACATTCCTGGACCCTCTGAGGAACCAAAGAAGGATGAAGGACAGTCAGCAGTAAATGGAGAAAAGGCTTGCTGAAGGGAAAAATCAGAAAAAAAAGCCATGTCCATCAGAGCAGAAATACAGGAAAGAGGGAAGGGAAAGGAGTCAGGTCTTACTCAGTTTGGGCTGCTATTACAGAATATCATGCCCTGGGGTAGTTTAAACAACAAAACAATTATTTCTGATAGAAACCATAGAGGCTGAGAAATCTGAGTTCAGGGTGCAAGCATGGTTGGGTTCTGTTGAGGGACTCCTTTCCTGATTTAAAGATGGCCACCTTCTCACATATAGCAAGAGTTAGCTCTCTGGTCTCTTCTAATAAGGGCACTAATCTCAACAGGAACTCTTCACCCTCATAACCTCATCTAGACCTAATTACCTCTCAAAGTCCCCACCTACATATATCATCACAGTAGGAGTTTGGGTTTCAACACATGAATTTGGTGGAACCCAAACATGCAGTCCACAGCAAGTCATAAATCTAATTGAAGTTGGAGGGAAAACGGGAAAGTTTTGAATTGAATGTAAGATTAAGTTACAAAACACACAGGACTGAGTTTAAAAACAAACAAACAAACAAACAAAAAAACCTGGAGGGGTACCCAGCTAGCTCAGTGAGTAGAACATGTGACTCTTGATCTCAGGGTCAGGAGTTCGAGCCCCACATTGGGCATAGAGATTACTTAAAATAAATAAATAAACAAACAAAATTAAAAAAAACAAAAAACTGGAGAGACTCTTCTGATAACCAAAAAGACTGGAAAGTCATAGAATTGGAAGTAGTACCTCAGCCAGAACTGGAAAGGTCAGCAAAGTACAGAGTTATCAGAGAAATAAATCTAATTCATGTTTATCCCTAAAGAGTTGAGGGTCCTTGATAAACTCATCACAGATTTTTAAAAATTTGTATCATATTAAAATACATTTTAGAATAAAAACCAATCCCTGAAAATCATATCACATTAACACAGTGCTACATTTCATAAATTCCTTTTTAGTGCTTGCCCACATTTTACATAGTCACACCCAGAGTATAATCTAAATTTTGTATTTTTTGTTTCCTGTATCATATTCTAGCACATTTTAATCATCCATTCTAAAAAAAAAACCATTCCATTCCATTGAATTATTTTATAATTTGTAAGTATTGTGTTTCCTTTTTTTTAATTTTTTTAAAGATTTTACTTATTTGAAATAGAGTGAGAGAGAGAGAGCACAAATGGGGTGGGGACAGAGAGAGAAGGAGAAGCAGGCTCCCCGCTGAGCAGTGAGCCCCATACAGTTTTGTGATTTTATTGAATCATTTCTCAGGATCACTGGTCGCTTATTAAGGTTTTTGATATAATAAAATGACCAAATTTGTCTCCAAAAGTTTTACAATGCGGCCAGCAATAAATACAGATACTGGCTTCCCCACAATCTCACCAGCATTATATAATATATTTTTAAGTTTTACTTACTTTAATAGATATAAATTGGGCCTGTATTGTTTTAATATGCATTGCCTTGGATTCCTCATGAAAATGCACATTTTTCTTGTTTACTGGTTTTATTCTCTCCTGGATAAGCTGCCTCTTCATAACCTTAGTCCATTTATCTATCTGGGGTCTTGATGTCATCCCATGTATTTAAATAATCTCTTTATAGATGAAAAATACCAACTCTGTTCCACTTTAAAGCTAGTTAAACTTCTCTCATTCTTACCCTCCCTTATAACATGCATGTGCACAAACATGGACACAAACATCCCCTAACTCTAAAGAAGGTTCTCCTTTATTGAATTGTTCTTGCCTTCTAAATTATTCAAGAGCTTATGCCATTTGGGAGGAGAGGTTCATCATTAAGTATATGATTCCCACTCAAGTAATTACATTCTGCTAATTGGGGCTATTCTTGAGGCATTCCTGAGGGATAGGATTCTCTGAGACTGAGAGGCTTATTTTGAATAGCCAGGGACAATGTGCTCCATGTGTGGGCAAAAAAATCCTTCTCTAATATTCCTTGTCCCTTGACAATTATTGAAAAAAGATCCATTTACATTTCATCTACACATCTTCATACCCCACTCCTGTGCTAGAACAGAAAGTTTGAAGCCATTATATACTCCTGCAGAGAGGAAGGGCCCACACAGCCTTAGAAGGAGGCCTGCATGGAAGATAATAGGATGGGGACGAATGGGTGTCCTAGAGCAAGTAACAGTCAAGATGATGCCTCTTCAGATGTCTCAATACGGTTATACCAAGTGCCCAGGGTCTGCTTCTCCAAGGGCAAGATTTTCGAGTGGTATGAGTAAATACAAGTGTGTGCATTTCTGTGAGACCTTAGAATAAGACTTTCTGCTCCTATTGTTGAGGTGTAAGGGCCCCTCAGAGTCCTCTTTGTAAAATCAAGGAAGTTATCCTGGAATCTGTAGCAATACTCCCTGAGCCTGGCTCCCATGCAGAAACAACACTGCTTCAATAAGAAGTCAATGACTATTTCCCATAAGGCTTCTTCTCCAAGAATGTTAAGTCTTCAGGCAGAAAAGGAAAATATAGCAGCAAGTAGGGTGGTGAGAAATAATTACATGATAAGGCTGTGTGGTTTGTAGGTGAAGACAAATTGTTTTGAAGACTATAAGGACTTTCTGGGTGCACATAAAACACACACGAATACTTGCAACAACAGTCTCCATTGTATTATTCATAAATGACTTATTTCATCCTCTCTTTCTAGTTTTCTTAAATTTGCAAAGATCAGTTTACATTATACCTTTCTACCAAATATCTTCTACACTATATTAATAAAAGAGTTGTTCTAATGAAAAAATAAATCCAAGAAAGGGCCAAAACCTTATTAAAGATTTGAACATCTCCAACTCCTGACTACTATTAAATTGCTTTGAATTTCTATGAACTAAGAACCATGGAATTGCATGATTCATATAGGTCATCTGCTAAAGAAATCATTGTTCTATTGGCACATTGTCAAAACATTAAAGAGAGGAAGATTATTACTACTTTTTTTTCACCACTCTTGGTAAATGAAAACAAAGTCCTATACTTAGATAAGAAAGACAACTGCCCACATGGGTGACTACATAGCTAAGGTTAAGTTTCTTCTGTTCAAAAATGTTTTTCTCAACCACTCTTTCAGTCACTTCTGAAATAAGAGATGGACTTTTGGGCAATTATTCCATTAAACTTCAAATAGCCTCCAAAGAGGACAATTTAAAAAGACACTGTCAACCATTCACATTTTGGTATGAATTTCTTTACCATACTCCTTCTATTTTCCTATTTGGGAAAAGTGGTTTTGAAAGGAGAAATGAGGAAAATGTTGATCCAGAGAATAGAAGACCCTAAATACAGGCAGTACAAAGGCAATAACTTTTTTATTCTAAGCCACAAATGCAGGATGAAAATCCATCAAGAAATCTTTGCCTATTAGTTCAGTTATTTATGAATACAAGGTCTGAATTAACTCAATCATGAAAAAAAATCCACTTAAATTGTTGCCTCATAGAACTACTCTGGTCTGAATTTATTTTTTAGAAGAGTGAGATCAGAGGAGCCCTGCTCAGATTTTATGTTCTGGCAATTAAACTAATTCCCTAAATTCAGCCCCTGGGGCAGACATGGCTAGTTGCCTACCCAATATCCTTTTTCACTTCTGCTTCTCAAAAGAACCCTGACTTTTTGGAGATGCAGCAAACTGTCCAGTTAAAACATTTGCTTTTCCAGACTCTGTAGCATGCTAATCATGTGGCACAGTCCTGCTCTATGAAATGTAAGCAGATGTCCACTGGGATTGATGGGAAAGCTGTTGCTTTCTTGATAGAGTCACCATCCATTCCTGATTCCTTCTTCACTCCTTTAACTTTCCTTTTTGTTTGATGAAATATTAGCATATGACATGGCAGCAAGCATCTTTCTTGCAGTCACAAGATGCCAAGCTTGAGTGCAAATGCCTACAAACTATGTCTGGCAGAAAAGAAAGATGGACAAAAATAGATTCCCTAGTGGCATTATTGAGTTGCCACACCTACCCTAGACTGCCTACTCCAAACTTCTTGTCGCAGGAAACAAAGCCCTGCCTGCCAGGGCCACTGTGGACGTTTTCTGTTATTTGCAGCCAAATATATCCCCTAACAGGGGGATCCTGTTCTGACCATACACAGATATCAGATCAGAACAGATATCAGTACATCCTTTATTAAAACTTGCTTTAAGTAGTATCCTCTGGATTTCTGAGCAAACACACATAGAGAAATAAAGTCCTCTGTGATGAACATATCACCTGCTCAGAGCTGTGTTCTCCCTGACATGTCATATGCATTGATTTCTTTCCCCCATTCAATAAGTATGTATTGAATGCTTACTACAGTCTAGTCACTAACAATACACTAGTGAACAAAATACATAAAATCCATCTGTTATTTGAGTTTATATCTAATTTCCATTAAAAAAAATCTTGTTTTTTTAAGAGACATGCTCACTGATTGGAGTGGCATTAACTGAACATTTTACTTGTCAAATGGTTAGCCTGGTATCATATAGAATTCAAAACATCCCCTCCATACAGGTTTAGGAATAGTTTCTAACATGGAATATATCACTAAAGTCATACTGAACTTTAAAAGCAGAGGATTCAACGCTCTGGTTTCTCTTCAGATCACATAAATCTTTTGCCTTTTTAAAAGCAGAGGATTCATGAATGAGTGCTACAATATACAAATTAAAATTGTAAAAAATCTTGTCTGAGCAAAGAACTTTTAGACGTCTAGGCTTTTGCTTTTTTCCCTTTCATTGGCTTTAATTCTAATATCTGTCTAGTAATGTAGTAGGGGTGGGTGAAAAACAACCCTCTGGTTCTCAATAAAGTGTGTTTGTGTGTTAGACACTGTGAAGTGTGTTTGGAGAAGAAGCAAGCTCACGAAGGATTTAACCAGCCACTCTCCCCAACTTCACGACAGCTTAAATTATCTATCCAAACTCTCCGTGACATACTTCTTGAGACCAGCCATTAGACTTTCACAGGTAGGGCATCAGGAACATCTGACGTTTAGAGAGCAACATTCTTTGTGCATTTAGGTAGGGACTGATTTTTACTTTGTCTTTTCCCCCATGGACACAGCATTCTTGGACTGATCCTGAGTGTTCCCCAGGCTCCATAATGCATGAGCCTCTTATGGTGCTAGCTGATTTGGGAAGAGGCACAATGTATAATAACCCTGTGTAAATTATATGAAACTAGAATGGAACCTAGGCATGCAGTAATTCATGAGTACAACTCAGAATGCTCAAGGCCGGATGCACTATATTTTCCACCAGATCAGCTCCCTTCTATGATTTAGATCTAATAGGATACACATACTGTTTGTTTGTCTTTGTTTTGGCAATATGCTTATAATGAATTGTATGGTTTCCAGAGCATAGTAAGGATTGAGTGAATTAATTTTCCTGTTTGGTGACACCATTTTGTCCTATTCCAACACAAAGTGTCAATGATGTCAGAATTGTGCTTGAGAATAAAATATGAATATGTGCACTTATGCTTGAATATAGGCCTATGGGTTCTTTTTTATTAGACTACTAAACGTGTGTGTATATACATACACACTCCTACATAGAAATATATAGCTTGTTCCCAGAGTGGTCCATTCAAATCCTGCACACAAATGTAGTGTGCATATGCCCCCAAACTCCCAGAAGAATACATACTGATTCCAAAAGAAATTGATTTAGAGGCAGACTATGTGTTCATTCTTTAAAACTTCTTGTCTGAAAGTCCAGAATTAAAAAATCCTACCTTGTATGACCTGGCAGGGAACCACACTTGAACAACCATGCCTGACTTACGTTCTTGAGGTAGCATGAGGTCACAAATATTCTTTAGACTGTTTTAGTTTTGAGGCAATTATGAAAAAAATTCCCATTTTTGAATTTTGTTGATGATGTGATTAAAACATAATATGTCCTTTAAAGCATTTTTTAGTAAGTCTAAAGGATAGAGAGACAATAAGGTTGCATGTGTCCCCCTTCCCTACCTTCACAAATACATACCTGGAGATCTACTCTTACTGATGAGCATCTTTAAAAATTATAGGCAATGAGGATAGGGAAAGAATTTAAAAATAGTTTTCAAAGTCAAAATACAAAATTAAACAGCTAAAGAAAATAAACATTTCTCAAGTCAATTTACCTTGTAATAGATGAACTAAATGTACAGTCTTTTATTGGCTTAAAAGAGAAAAATACTAAATATAAATTTTGCTTTATGAAATTCAAGTGTTTTGTTAAAATATAACTGGCTGTACTTACTACCTTCCCTTCCAACACTACCAAACAGCTACACACAGTCAGAATAAACCTTAAGAAGACAGGTGCATGCTTTCATGGTATTTTTTTAAGATTTTATTTATTTATTTGAAAAAAAGAGACAAGAGCACAAGCATGGGGGAGGAACCAGAGGGAGAGGGAGAAACAGACACCCCCACTGAGCAAGGAGCCAGGAGGGGCTAGATCCCAGGATCAAGACCTGAGCCAAAGGCAGCAGCCTAGTCCACTGAGCCACGCAGGTGCCCCGCATTCATGGTATTTTGATGCAAGTCACAAGTGATGCATAAGAATAGGAAAGAGTTAAAACTCCTTTCTGTACTTTGCAAAAAGATAAATTGAATTACAATCAATAATTATCAACTCAGAAGAGGTCAAAGGGTGGGATCCTTTACTGAGCAATAAAATATCAAACCTTAACTGAGGACAGGACAATGACGTGTTGGAGGGCATGTTCTTTCTCTAGGGAATAAACGTTTATAGGATATCATTGCTGTTGTTGAATCTATTTGTATTATTGCAGCCATTCCTGTCATCCACTGACCTGAAGTTGTTTGGCACATTCCATCATATATGAATCTATGTTCAGACGAAACAAGTACCTAGGACTATCACTGGGGCCTGATATAGTTTGAGCCAACCAAACTTCTAAATACATGTCCTCGGTTCTGATAACAGATTAATATGGTGAACTCTCAAAGTCAATTTGGTGTCCCTTTGTTTCTTTTAATGTCAATATGTCTGAACAACAGGTCTGATATAACTCAATGTAACACTCAAGGTTAACATATACAAACAAACATTTTTCAAGCAAATTCCATAGAGAGACAACAATAAGAATACAAAAAATATTGCTATGTCAGAAAAATGGTAGCAACAATAGCAGTTTTTTACATTTGATAAATCACTTATGGATTAACAATTTCACAATTGAGTTCTTAAGTTAGAAAATGTCTCTAGTCATTATAACAGTTTACTAATTTACAATAGAAATGTGTTCAAAAGTCAGTCAGAAGGTGATCAAAACCAAGCCTTTACAATGGATTTAAAAATCTATCAGTATGCATGAAATTTCAACTTCTATAAAATTACCTCCCTCAGTTTTTCTAATATATCTGTTAAAATTTCATCTCGTGAAAATCCTCCAAAACTTCATTATATTATTCTGCTGGGAGTGTGGCAACTCAAGCAGCCACGCTGACATTGAAACTGCTGTTGATGATGTTCTATCTTCTTTTTATCACTTACCCCAAACAGGCCTGAGAGCTACTTGCCTGGAGCTAGGTCAGAACAGACAAGCCTTCTGAGCAGGCTCACGTGAGGAGGTCGCCTGCCTGATCCGACTCTTCCTTTCCAGCAGTAAGTGGGTTTCCTCTGTGCCATTTCCACACTTGTAAACAGTGCACTCAGTAGGATCCCCCAGGAGCAGGAAAAAAAAAAAAATCTGACTCTTGCCCCTTCTTTCTAATCTTTTTCTCCTCAGAGTGGGGGCAAGGGGAGGATGGGTTATTAAACTTTGATGCTGAGAAAGGTTAGCGAGGCTTCCAAAAAACTTGGTACTTTTCAATGAACAATCAAACATTCTTTTTAGAAACTCTGTTCTCAACATTGTTAGTGATAATGTCGATGCTAAGATCAAAATAAAAACTACTTATGGGGGGGAGGATGCTCCAGGTCAGTGATTTCTAGATTTCAATTTTATGAACCTGAAAATTAATCAACAGTGAAAAACAATGGGGAAACAGACATAGAGTTGCCAACTTTTCATTTTCCCTTTCAGGAATCTTTATCTCTATCCTATCATGAAAAGACAATTTGATACTAACGTAGTGGGAAGAATCCCTGAATAAAATGTAGTTTTTTATCAAGCTGAATAATTTGGCTTAATAAAATGCGCACTACTTTTTGTTTTTGCCATCCAGTAATATCATTACTGACTGGCACCAACTGATATATATCCAAGCCATAAGCATATGCCCAAGGAGCAGACAGATGTTGTCTTTTTAGTTAATGGTTTCCATTATTTTTATATTCAATACTGTATCAGTGTTTTGGGGCCTAGAAAGAATTTGATTAGGGTGGTTCATTAACATCTTGCTTCTCAGAAACAGAGACCATGAGAATTTCTGTGACCTTCCAAATCCACTTGTTCAATCCCTTCGTTTTGTAGAAAAGAAATTTGAAGACCAGCAGAACCCAGTTTCTAAACACCACACAACTCCCCTAGACTACAGGTGTTAGCTTCCATCTGCCTATACCCATATGGTCACTTTTCAAATTTATAGTCAATATTTGAGGGTCTGATAGATATCAGATACTTTTATGTGTTATTTCAGTTATGCTTATGGTGTACTTAACCTTTTGTGTAGAAGTTAGCTGTCCCAATATACAGATAAGGAGAATAAAATCAATAACTAACCCAACCTCGTACTGCTAGGAAGTGGTGAAGTGGCTATTTAGTGAGATCTTCTCTAAGTTAAATATTTGTATGTTTTACCATGTAATTAGAAGTTGTTTATCAAGTGGATCCATGGGCCCCGCACTCTGATTAGTGCAACAGCATGGACCAGCTAGGTTGAGGATACTAGGGTTGTCATGAAATGAAAAAAGAAGTCTCTTGAGCTTCGCCCGCTCTCTTCTGTTTATTAAGAGGAGAATGAAAAAAAAAATCTATTTTAGTAAGAATAATCCAGTGCGGTACATGTCTGAGAATACTGGGCAAGTCAGATGGATGCCCCCTCCAGATCCCAGTACATTGGCTCTGAACCTCTTGATTCCAGGCAATAATGATGGCTCCTTCCCTTAAATTTCGCATCATTTCCTGTCCCTGGTTAATTCTTTTGGTACTACCTCATGATATCTACTATACTGTTGGATAAAATTATGGTTTATTTCAGGTCACCATTTATGTTTTCCATATGCTTAGACAAAGTGCCTCCCTCTCCTCACCCTAGGGCCAGTTCTGTGTGTATGTCCCATTTCCCCTTGAGGACAATGATTAAGAACCTTATTCTGTATAGCACAGGACTTTAAAGTAGAGAAATTATTTATTAATTGCTCTTGTTTTGGTTAAAAGTGCCAGGAATAGGCAAATTGTACAGTAGACAATGTTTGTCTCTAGCTGTATTGTCTCATCTCTTCTTTCAATGCTTTTCTCCTCCTTATGTTATTTTCTATGCCTACACCCCCAACCCAAAAGAAACTAGCCCCTTAATACTTCCTAATAGATAAATTTTGTTGCTGTTTCTAGAAAATTACTTCCCCTCTAATTAAAACTTGCAGTCTTTCTGTGTGGCCTGAGCTCAGATACATGTCACTGGTCACAGAAGTTGAGCTAATTAGCATGAAGTAATGTATTAACAGAAGCAAGCATAAGGTATAATGCGGCTCTTTGCAAATCACTCGACTTTTGTGATTAACACTTGAGTATGCATTATGGTTCTCAGTGTTTCCACGGAGGTAGGGAAACTGAAGGGACTGCATTTTAGAAAGGCTCCATCTCTGCTGTTTTTCTTCTAGGCTCCATTTACTCATGATCCATATTTTGCCTCTGAATAAGCCAAAGAAGCTATGTTCTCATTTCAAGGGGGAAGCAAGAAAGTTAATCTCTGAGTTTTGTCCTAGGCCCCAAACACTTGATAACATCTAAGAAGAGCCAGATCTCAAGCAGGATCCAAGACATTAGCTTTGAGCAAATCTCCGCTGTCACTGGCATCATTACCTTTGGTAATTTATGAAATAACACCTATTGTTCCCCTGACATTCACCCTTGATCAGACCCTACCTTGGAGTCCCAAAGGAATGCAAACCCTAGACCCCTTTCCAATATAAATCCCTAACCCTAAGCAACAATGAGACTCATTCTCCTTTCCTTTTTGAGTCTCCCACACATGCCGTCTGTTTGTCTCTGTCACTTAAACTATTCAGTAAACTTTGTTTTCATGTTCTCTGGCTCGCATTTGATTTCTACCTGCATGAAGCCAAGGACCTTTTTGGATGGTCCTATAGGACTCTCCTCTGGGTTTTCAGACTCAGCCTGCCTGCATCATCACCATCAAGTAAAGTTCATAATTCATTGTACTCATTATATAATTCATGGACCCTTGTTTTGAAACATTCTGTTCTTCAAACAAAATTCATTTTAAGCCATATTTGGTTACCCATTTTATTGTACATACACATCTATTAATCAAAGCTTCTGGTCATGATGAAGTAACCAGTATATAATCTTACTAAACTGGTAGAATTCTAGCCAACAGACAAGAAATTCATCTTTTTAAACAGTCTGTGCAGTCTTATCATTGTAGATGGATAATTTCCTTTGACATTTTCGAATAGTGACTGTAAAACACATGGATTCTCCAATATTATCGTCACATTCCTGGTGGTCCAGCAAACCCATATTTAGAATCACTGGTGAAACACTATAAACTGAGCTTGGCGCTAAATGCTCAAAATAGGACATTAAATAAGCCAAGAGCCCTTCCTTGATATGCTCAGGGTCTACTTTCTGATATGGATAACCTTGGCTTTTGAGTGCACAACACCTGCCAGGATTTCTACCTCCCCCATGTTTATTTATTTCTTGACCACCTAGGGCTATCCTCAAGACCGAGCACTTAAGAACAGTTATCTTTTGTTATCTTAAGCACTGTGAATAATTCAATTACTTCCTGACTAGCAGAGGGGCTTGCAGCTGCTCCCAGGGTGACATTAAACAAGGAAGCAGAGTGTAAGTTTAAGATCATTCACCTGAAGGTAGACCATCCTCTGGATGTGAATCTCAGCTTTTCCACTTTTGAGTTAAGGGACTAGGGCAAGTTTCTAACCTGCTTTATGCCTCATTTTTCTTATCTGAAAAACAGAAATAACAAAAGTACTTACCTTCTAAAATTTTATGAGGATTAAATGACATCTGTAAAGCCTTTAACAAAGTAATGGTATGTAGAAAGTGATGTGGGAAACAAAGGCAGAAGAAAAATGATTAAATTTCCTTACTACCTACAGCCCACTGACAAATCCTTAAAACAGGCCGAGTGACGTTCGTCTAGGGACTCAACTGCCTCTATGTCGATGTCAACACCTTGCTAAGATCAAAAGGCCCACCTAGCCCCCCCCCATCCTGCAAGTCTGCTTTAACATAGAAAAATTCCTTCAGAAATTATCCTTTATCTCAAAATCCCCAAGATATGTGTTGGCAATCATACCCCATGCATATGACCCGCCGATACACATCTGAAGGGTCTCGTAATTAAGGTTTTATTTTAGATGGTAATAAATGACCTTTTCTCGACAATAGCTAAGTCCCCTCAAGATCCTGAGAACCTTGTTTCCAAAATTCCCTAGAGACTTATGCTATCCCTACAACCCCCTCCCCAACTTGTAGGTATAAAATCGCCACCCCTCACGACCCCACTACAGCTCTTTCTGCCCACGGGTCCTGTCCCCGTGTTTTAACAAAATCACCTTTTTGCACCAAAGATGTCTCAAGAATTTTTTTTTTTTTTTTTTGGCCATTGGCTTCGAACCCTAATGTTCTTTCCTACATCAGAAAGTGCTTCATAAATTTCATCTATTATTACTGTTGTTATTACTATTATTAAAGGGGAAAATAAGAACAGTAAAAATACTAGGATACTGAGACTTAAAAAAAAAAGAATGCATCCTTATGGATCTTTAGCCAGGGACTTACCAGATTTGAGGTGATCATCATCATTTTGAGAGTTAACAAAGGACAGGTAGAGGTAGATGGGAAAACAAGAGCAAGGAAGGTGAACAGGACAGAAAAGTTTCAGTTATGGTCCATCGGACTTCATGTCTCTCTTTCCTGAGTAATTTTGTATGACTGCGCTTCTAATTTTAAATATCATAATATGGTTAAAATGGAATAAAAATAGACACTGCTTGTTTTAGAGAAGAAAAGTGTTGAGGAATTCTACAATGTTAAGTGGAGAGATTTGGCTTGTACATAGTTCAAACGAAAATGAAATTAATAATGAAGCTAAGTCAGGCCAAGACTTCCAACTTCCAACTCTCAAAAGTTATGTTACTAAATTTCAGTGTTGGATTTGCAAGGAGTCAAAATTTGTTCTGTAAACTTAAAATTTGAAAGCTTTATTAGTTTCCTGTTTCTGCGACAACCAATTACCACAGTCTTTTTTTTTTAAGATTTTTATTTATTTATTTGAGAGAGAGAATGAGAGACAGAGAGCATGAGAGGGAAGAGGGTCAGAGGGAGAAGCAGACCCCTCGCTAAGCAGGGAGCCCGATGTGGGACTCGATCCCGGGACTCCAGGATCATGACGTGAGCCAAAGGCAGTCGCTTAACCAACTGAGCCACCCAGGCGCCCAGCCAGTTACCACAGTCTTAATGACTTCAACACGAATTTATTATCCTACAGTTCTGAGGTAGAAGTCCAAAATGGATCTCACCGGGTTGAAAATGAGGTATTGGTAGGGCCTGGGGTAAAGTCCATTTTCTTGCCTTTTCCAGCGTCTTCGAGATGGTGTGCATTCGTTGGGTAGTAGTCCCTTCCATCTTCAAAGCCAGTAACATCAGTCAAGTCTCTCACACTGCATCTCTCTAACACTGACTCCTCTTCCTCCCTCTCCCATTTAAGAATCCTGTGATTATAGTGGGCCCACCTGGATAATCCAGGCTAACCTTCCCCCAGATCACGGTCAGTCAATTAGCAACCATAATTCCATCTGCAACTTTATTCTTCCTTTGCCATGTAAACTAGCATATTCAGGGGTTCCAGGGATTGGGATGTCATCATTTGGAAGGGCCACTCTTCTGCCTACCACAATAGTGTACTGACTGCATTCTGCCTTAGCTCTCCATGCTTACAGAACTCAAACGGAATAGATCCAAATTTTACATTTTCGTATATAGGTAATTAACACCATTAATGGAGGTTACTTCTGAAGTCCAGTTAGAAGGCAGTTCTCCTTACTTAAAATTTGGGAAAATTGATCGACATTTCTGAGCAACAATCCCCTCACTTTAAATCATAATATCTACTTCATATTGTTGTGAGACTTAAATGAATTAATTTATGGAAAGAACTTAGGATGACACAAAATGAGCAGTCCATATAATTATTATTGCATTATTATTATTATCATATTAGTTATTATTAGCTTTATGCTCTATATAATCTCTTAAATTCATGTGTAGTTTTATATAGTCCTCAGTCATTATCAATTCACCCATTTATTCAGTCCATCCATTGATCCACCAGCATTTATTGAACATCTGTTGCAAAATGGAGAGCATTCTACACATAATAGGAATAATAAAATCTAATTGGATAGCACTTTGCAGTTTCACCTGTCTATCTTATCTGACTCTGCTTAGAAGAAATGGTTCCTGCCCTTAGTAATTTATAGTCTCTTTGAGAAAAAGAACAGTTTACATACAAATCCAGCCAAACACCATAGACATGGTGCTGAAGGTTTGCAACATTGACAATTCACTAAAGCCTGAGACCCATTATGAGTAAGCCTGTGAAGTAGGGGGATCACACCAGGAAATGACAGCATCCACCATTTCAGCTGAGATTGGGCTCCTCTCTCATAAACAGTGAAGACTAGACCCAGCAGGTTAACTAGTCCCCAGTAGTTAAAGAGAAAAAGAACAAGAAATGTAGGCAAAGAGGAAAATAATCTGTGGTGTGGTCGCTGTTAATACCTCCATAAATCCCTCCATCAAACAGTTAAATCCATTCTACAAATGTCCAGGTTTATGCTTCTTCCAAATAAGGGTGTGGTTGAAAAATAATGTATTTGCACAAAATTTCTCAGTCTGTGACCTGAGAATATTTTATAAAGCAAGCAGTGTGCCTCCTCCCCCAGAGTTGGTATTTTAGTATAACCACTTGCTGTTTCGTATGTTAATCATTGATTTGATAATCATTTCACACTTTAGAGGACAGCACAGGGGGAGTTTGGGTAGTATTCTCCAAGGTAAAGAAAAGACCAGTACAAAATAGATGGAATGGGGAACCCAAAAAAGAAATAGTAAATGAGGGCACAAGACAAGGATTTATAGCTTGACTATTCCATTCCTTCCATGAATCTTTTGAATCTGGTTGGCCACCCCGAGCTTGGCTCCCAGGTGGATTTCTGAGAAGAAAAAGCCACCATTTGCTCCCTTTACCCTGGGGCCACACAGCTGCCAAGTGTCAGCTGAACAGAGGTGCATCAGAGGCCTGCAGTCAAAAGGCAGCAGGATGGCCAGTTGCCACGAATTTCTGCAGCGTGTCTGGCATCTTGGCATCTTGCTGCTCTCCCCCTCCCCCAGGTTAATTGCTGAGAATCTCTGCCTTGAATGCTGCTTACCCTACCAACTTCAGCTGCTGCCCTCCTTTTCCTATGCTGCTCTAATACCTTACCTCCTTACACCCTGGAAGGGAAATGAAGTCTGTCATATACCTGGCTGTACTTGTGAGACCACCTAGGCTCTAATGTAAATGTTTCTTCCCCCCTCACACACCCCTGCGGGTAAAGGCAGAATTGCCGCGTCCCCCTTGGACCTGATTGCTAGGCAACACTCAGCCATGTGAATTTGTCACTTCTGTTTGGCGCAAATTTCAATTTCACCTCCAACTGTAACAACACTGCTTGATATATTTTAGATGCCACTGTGGCTGGATGGCATCCCAGGAAAGATGTGAAGTACTGCTGCCAGGAATGAATGATTGGCATTGGGTAAAGCAATTCTCTGAACTCAGCCTTGGCATACCATTAATTGTTAAGTCTGTTCTGCTACCACCAACCTCTTGTCAGAATCATGTCTATTGTAAGCCTTTGAGACAAGAGTCCAAATGGTAGAGCTCTCTCCCTCTGCAAGATCCGAATTATGTCGATAATGAAGCAGTGGATTTCTCGGCTCACAACATAATACTTCTTTCTACTTTCATCTATTGGCTGTACTGCCATGTGCAAAGAAAAATAGTTCTACGTATGAATATTACTTAGCTAAGAGCTACTCTGTGCCAATTCAGATTCTGGCCCTGATAAGAGATTTACCTTCCCTCTGGTTTCTTCATCACAATCTGCTTTCATTCGTGGTAACAATTAAATACTGCTATGAGGAAACAAGTTATTAATGGAAGAAGATAAAAATTAATGCCAAACATACTCTGCTGACAATAAATATATAATATTTGACATGCAAAATTTACATACCGACATTAAATCAGAAAACACACAACATGCAAACAATTACAATTTTTGAATAAACACGTACCATCACTGGCAAGATATAATGCTATAATTCCCAAAGCCTCCATCTAATGTGGTCTGTCCAATGTTTCTATATACATGTTGAATATTACTTGTCCTTAAAGACACGTTCTATTGCGTAGCCACCTTCATCGAATATCCTTAAATACTACACAACTGCCCAACCACAAAGACGTGACAGTGCACAACACTTTCATTTCTGTGCCCTGTGCTAAATAATGGTGAAAATAGTAAATCTGTTTTGATTTCCCCTTCAGCCCCTCCATCCACCAACTTTTCAATTGATTATTTTTTTCCTCAAATCAAAATATCCTCAGAAAGCTTAGAAATATTTTCCTGGAATAAGTCTAATTAAATAGAAGGAGTCAGTCAGCTATGAGCGAGAATAACGTTTCAGACTGCGAGCATTCTCTGATTCACTGGAAACAAAAGGAGTTTCTGTAACAGTGTGAATGAACCATGAAGTGTGCATGTTCTTTTAAGAAAGGCCAAGGGTGCAGTTCTATTTTCTTAGCTCTGCTTTCATATTTATGTGTCTCATTTCCAGCTCATTGCTGATGCCTCAGTTGTGCTATCCATCACCACTTTTATCCTCCTTGTTCCTCAAAAAGAACATAAAATCCTTTTTTATGTGGTGGTAATATTATTGCAAATAAAAGCAAATACCAAAATCTTTATTAGTCTGCCAAAATAATAAACTATTTAATAAAAGCATGCTGTAAAAATAAGGTCATTTGCATCACTCAAGTTACTTGCAGGAAATACAGAGAATTATTGGTCAAAAAAGTACAAACCGACAGCAATTATTTCCGTCGTTCATCTGATGCACTGTGCATTAGGGTTAAAATTCTGTTGATATTTTGCATATTTCCTGAATTTAAATGCCTTTAATATTGCTCAAAACTGGTTTGGAAATTGGAAAATGGAAAAAAAAAAGCCAAATTCTCACAAAATCCTGATTTCCTGTTTGTAAAAAGATCTTTGGTGAGGGAAAAGGACTAAGTAGAGTGGTCTCTTTTCTGATACCTTTTTCACAAATGTGGAAGTTGACCTACTGATAACCTTGATATGCTAAGATTTATTGCCTAAATATTTACCATTTTAATATCCAATATTAATTTTATTTGCTTTGGATTTGTGGCCATGCTTCAGCTGTATAATTTTCCCCTCTTTGTATTCACCTTTTGTCGTTTCTGCATGCACACCAATATAAGATATTTTATTTGAGAAGGTTAATTTAACAGTGAAAGTTAACAATAAATATACTATTTGTAAATAAATGTCTAATGTTTGATCTTTTAGCCTATTGTAGTATAAACCCACCGATTATTTTTCCCTTGTAAGTTTCATCCTCAGCTGGCAGATTTGCAAATATGTTATTGATATGCTTATAACATAACCAAATAAGTAGGGTGGTAAGGACCGAAATATCATTTGTACAGTCCTTACATTGCCAAGAACAACCTGTATACCAGTTCTTCTACATAAAAAGCAAACACAACAATTAAATATTATAAATCTTTTTAAGACTATATATAAAGTATTATTTATTTCATGATGACATTTAAAATCATGAAAAGCTCATCAAACTCAAGGTATTACTATTTTACTTTACAAAACCTTTGTCTATGGTTATTCTCTTTGGACCACAAATTAACGATACCATTTTTATTGACATCAGGTTAACCTAAGAAAATAAGGTGCAATTTCTATACAACTTGAAGGATAATTTAACTATAAAAATTTGGACATGTGAAATAATACTTTTAGAGGCAAATAAAGGCAATTAAATCCAGACACTATGTTATGGCCTGAATTGTGTCTCCCTCAAAATTCATATGGTGAAGCCCCAGAGCCTCAGTACCTCAGAATGTGACTGTATTTGGAAATAGGGCCTTTAAAGAAGTCATCGATGATAAATGAAATCATATGGGTGGGTCCGAATCCAATGTGACTAGTGTCCTTCCAAAAAGAGAAAATTTGGACTCGTGAAGAAACACCAGAGATGCAAACCTAGAGGGATGACCAAATGAAAAAGCAGCAATAGGGCAGCCATCTGCAGACCAAAGAGAGAAGCCTCAGAAGAAACCAGCCCTGCCAACACCTTGATCTTGGACTTCCAGTCTCCAGAACTGTGAGAAAATAAATTTCTGTTGTTTAAGCCACCGAGTCTGTGCTGTTTTCTTACAGCAGCTCTAGCAAACTAATGTGCTCTGCAATATAAATAGGAATTTTAAAAAAAATCTATTTGTGATATCAAATCATATATAGTATTTATTTTGACCAACTCTACCATTCGAATGCATTAAAGATAATCCAACTGACGGTGAGCAACTCAATGTCATGATAGAATAAAAATCCAACCTGAACCCCTGAAGTTTGTGTTATCACACAGATGTCATCTGAAAATCTTGCTTTACATTTGAAATTCTTTGTGTCTCAGGAGTTCTTAACCTGGGGTCCATGGATGACAAAAAAAAAAAAAAAAAGCCTCTTAATATTTATTATACACCACATTTTGTAGGCTTTGCAGATATTCATTATAATGGGGAGAATGTGTCATCCCCAAAAGTTAGAACCGTTTAAACCTTGGGACACTGTTTCTATTTGATTAATCAGTAGGCAAGAGAGATTATTCCCTAATGGAAATAAAACCTAATGCTATATACTTTCATTAGTAGGTTTAGGTGGATAATCATTTATCACCAAATGAATGATCTGGCTAGTCCACAGTGAAATGTTTGACTCAGTGGAGAAAGTCATGGGACTTGAAAATTTTGTCAGAGGACTAGATAAACCTTTTTTATCCCTTCATAGTTAGATGTTTTCTGAGATAGTTTACTGGCTTGTCACCTCCAGGCTCATAAGGATCACATAAGTTCTGAAGATTGGCAATATGGTAAGTTCTAAGGAAAACATCTGCAAATTTAATGAATTTTATTCTCTGCAGAGACCAGCCTGAGATTAAATTTTTAATCTGGGCTAAGTGTTGTGTCTTAGTCAAGACACTGTGGTTATTCCTAGAAGGTCACAGTTCTTTCTTGGTATCATCTATAAGAAATTAAGAAGCTCTCCTAAACAAAGCTGACTTCTCTCAAATAATACTTGTTGGATTTGTCTATGTGAGTTTATCTAAATTCTTGCCACCATCCTTCTGGATTCATCAAATTCAGTACTGGGGATTGTGCCAAGGGGAAAGCAATCATGTGTGGGAGAATCAAAAGAGCTGAAACATAAAATCTCCAAGATGCTGGTTTGTGACCCAGTTATCTGCTCTGGAATATGCCTTAAGTATAACATAGAAGAAAGGATGTTTTTCACCTTTGGCCACTCATCTAAAGAATCCATTCTTGGTATTCTTTTTTTCTGGAGATTTAGTGTAGATCTTCTGAGAGGGCACCAGAGTAGGTTGCAGCCTGTCTCAGAGGTAGAGCAGGCAGCAGAAGTACCACCACGGCTTCCGGGACCAATAGATACCAAGGTCTCTTAAGGGCCCAACAGTTTTGAAGTCCAGCTAGAGGCATCATCTGATTTGCTGCCATGAGTAGAGACTCACATTCTCAGAAACATTTGATGAGGGGAACTTCTGGGAAAATGACTGGAATTCCTGCCACTAAGAGCAATGTGGACTTGGAGCATTGTCATCTGTTTATAAATGCAAATGACACAATTTTTACCATATATGGCACTTAAAAAAAATCCTTTTTTACACAGGAGGAAACTATAGCCCAAGGATGATAAAGGTCTCAAAGTTTATAATAGACCCAGGATTCAAACTTGGATTTACCTGGCTCCAAAGCCAGTATTTTCTACACCACCACCATTCCTTCAACCACTTCTTGCTTTGTAAAATGTGGCCGGTCTGTGTGCTTATATTAAAACAGCCACCTAAAAAGTATTATCATCATACCTGAGATAAGCAACTTAAAGAGTACGTGTTTGAAGTGATAACTTAAGCATAGAAAGAAAGCTAAAAGGGCCTCCCACTCAATGCCCATAGCTCTGTCTAAATAGTTGAAATAAAACAGTTGTGGACACTGGGAGTGAGACAGAAGGCCAGAGAAATCTCATCAGTGTGCAAAATTCAAGCAAATACATCCATATTTTGACTGTCTAAACCAGACAACCACACGTTCCCATAACCATTGCACCCCATAGTACATGTGTAATAAATGCATTTATAAGATGGTATGACAGTACATCGGTTTCCTATTGCTGCTATAAAAAATTCCCCCAAACTTAGTGGCTTAATAGAACAGAAATTTATTCTTTTACAGTTGTCCAAAATCAGTTTCACTGGGCTAATATCAAGATGTCAAGGACTACACTCATTCTGGAAGCTCTAGGAGAAAATCTGTTTCCTGCCTTTTCCAGCTTCAGGAACTGAATTCCTTGCATTCCTTGGCTTCTGGTCCCTTCCTTCATCTTTAAAAGCCAGTATAACATCATCTTGTTTTAGTCATCATATGGCCTTCTATATGCAAATCTTCCTCTGCCTCTCTCTTATAAGAATGTTTATGATTACATTTAACGCCCACCTGCAGGGCGCCTGGGTGGCTCAGTTTGTTAAGCGACTGCCTTCGGCTCAGGTCATGATCCTGGAGTCCCAGGATCCAGTCCCACCTCAAGCTCCCTGCTCAGCAGAGAGTCTGGAGTCCCAGGATCCAGTCCCACCTCAAGCTCCCTGCTCAGCAGAGAGTCTGCTTCTCCCTCTGACCCTCCCCCATCTCATGCTCTCTCTCTCTCTCTCTCTCTAAAAAATAAATAAATAAATCTTTAAAGCCCATCTGGATAATACATGAAAATCTCACAATCTCAAGATTCTTAACTTAATCACATATGCAAAGATCCTTTTGCCATTTGAAGGAATATTCATAGGTTCCAGAGATGGACTCACCTGGATATCACTGGGGGATATAATTTAGCCTATTATAGGCATTTATACAAAACCCGTATCATTAAGGTATACTAGAGAATTGAAGCACTTAGATATTTTAACAAAAGCCTCTAATTTTTTAAGGGGCTGGTAATAATATTTATTGAGTGCTTACTTTGTACCAGGCACAGCTCCAGATATTTTGTAAATGTTGTACAAGTTAATAGTAGCAAAGCAAATTATAAGATAGGTTCTTTGTTATTCCTATTTTAAGGATAGTGAAAGTGAGGCACACAAAGTAAGATCATCAAACTTGCCGAAGGTCATAACTACTTCATTAAATTATCCAGATTAAGTACATCTGACTCTTGAGCAGCACAGGTTTGAACTGCACGGGTCTGCTTATACACGTTTTTTTTTTTATAAATACAGTACAGTACTGTAAATGTATTTTCTCTTCCTTATTATTTTCTAAATAGCATTTTCTTTTCTCTAGCTTACTTTAAGAATACAGTATGCAATACATATATCATACAAAATATATATTAATTGACTGTTTATGCTATCAGTAAGGCTTTCAGTAAAAAGTAGGCTATTTAGTAGCTAAGTTCTCAGGAAGTCAAAAGTTATATGTGGATTTTCAACTGCACAAAGGGCTGGTGCCTCTAACCCCTGTGTTGTTCGAGGGTCAACTGTATTTGCACATATGAACAAACTGCTTACAATATCATTTCATATTGTCCATGTAGTTATTCTAGTACGTTATAGTTTATTGACTGGCAGCTACAATACACTCTTTGTATAAAGTTATTTTCAGACAAACTTTAATTCTTACTTGGAATGGCTTCTAAACAATAAACCCACTAAGTTTCTCATTCTGCTACTGGTAATGATAATTCTATTTACTGAGCACATTTCTTTCCTCCAAATGGCACAAAGCTCAGGATAGAGTCACACAGTAAAAGAAAGCAATTTCTCCCACCAAAGAAGCATAAGATAGATAGCAGGCCTTGGCAGGCCTTGGCATATGCTCAATTTCTGTTGTTACTCAATTCATTAATTGCTTGTTTTCATTTGAAAGTCTTCTCTGAATGTGTTCCTTATAACTTTTAAAACTTCTTTTCATACTCTTGTTTTCAATGGCCTCTTACAGGCTTATAGATGGAGATCTGTTTCCCTTATCCTCATAGGTCACCCATGTTCTTGTTTTTCTTTGTAGAAGAGGAGGGGAGAATGAACAAAAACAGCTCTGTTGTTTAAGATCTTTTACACACATTTCTTAATCTTTGAAGCTTTCTCTAAACCTCAGCTATATGGTGGTGTGTTGGGAATTTCTTTCTGGAGTTTTGAAGAATGTACCTTAAATAATGGAAAAGTTGTAGAATTTGAAGGCTCAGTGGAAAATTTCGTTTGATCCCAACCCTACTGGCAAGGGTTATGGGTTTTATTTTGTTTAGGTAGGTTTCAAGTTACCCCAAGCATGCGTGATTTGTTGTGTTATTAGATGTCTTCCCTTGTAACATTATCAGAATACGTAATTGTCCTGGCGCCTTTAGCTTAACTAAAGGGAGTGCCCCTGATGGTAAGAGTTTCATACACCATACCAGGTAGGAAGAAGAATGGTTTTCAGCAGACTCTGGTCTTGTAACACCTCGTAACACATGATACTATCAGTGGTTTAATACATTTCTCTCTATTCCAAAGAAACAAATATACCATGGTAATATTATGCATAAAGAAGTAGTTGTCTTAATGAAAGGGTGACTGATGGCTGTGGTGACAGGTCAAGTCATGTTCAAATGAAACCTACAGAAAAAGGTTGATTTACTATTATTTTTTTTAACTATGAACAAGACTAAGAGCAGATGATACTGAAAAAAGTTACTACATGGTCAACAGAGTCAAGAAGTTTAGAAGCTAATTAATTCAATGGTAGAAATCCATGAGATAATTAGAGACCTGAGACAGACAATGATTGTACTTGTAGCTTTGTTTTAGCCTATAGGACAGTACTTATTTTAAGAGGTCTGGAGAATTACAGGTATACATATACACACAAGAGAGGGGAAAAAATCTGAAAGCATTGTACTTATGACTATAAGTGTAGGGTGATCTGTAAAGCTTTTTAATTAAAAAATTATTGAAGAAGAAACATCTGAAATAGAACAGGGAACAGGGGAACAGGTACCTCAAGCGACTTAGCAGTTTTCAGTAGCATCAACTGTTACAGCAAAAACAAAGATTTCTAATCTTAGAACTTGGCAGGTGAGTGAGTAACAGATTTCTCAATATAATGTTTTGATTTGGGGAAAATAAATGGATTTGTGATTTTTTTTCTTTTGCCTATTTCACATTCAGACATATTTTATTACCCACTTGGGAGGTTGATTACAAATATTTTTAATTAAAACAATTCTTGATTCTCAGTTAACTGAACAATTTCCTAGACCTTTTGCTTCTTTTGGGATCTGTAAGGTAGTTCAAATCTGCATAAATGAACACGTCCTTGAAAACACTGATATTAAGATATATGTAGGCCTGTGCATGTGTGTGTTTGAAATGGAAGAAAGGACCTAATTAAGTTGAGGTTTTTAGTGTTAGAGTTTCTTTTTGAATATTATTGGTTTCTGTCACTTTATTAATTTCTCTCAGCTTTTTGATTTTACTGATCGCAAATGTTGGGAAGAAGGGGCAGAGTTGTTTGAGATATTTTTACACCGTACAGCGTACCATCTTAGGTTTCTTTAAGTGCAATGAATGTTGTATTAATGAGGGCTGTTGTCAATGCTGTGCCAGTAAAACCGCCAATTAAGACAAGAAAAGGTACTCCTAGATATTTTTTAAAACATAAATTAGCTACGTAATTGGGCTATATAAAAATGCATTTAAAAAATAAATTTTCCACTAATAAAATGTTTTTGGGTTGCCTGGACTCTACCTTAAATTTTGCTCTTCCTGATAGTCTTTACATGGGTCTTGAAAATATTCCCTTATTCACTTGCCCTCTGTAAGTAACCATGTGGGCCTTAGGAGTAATAAGGACTATGAATTTACTGCCCAAAAAAATGTCTCCTGAGGTGAGGGCAGGTAGGAAAAATACAATTTTTGAAAACTATTTGCAAGGCTGATTTAACACACATTACAAAATAAAAACAGATTTTTTTTAAAGATTTGCATTATATTAACAAGGAAATTAAAACCCAGAACACTAAGGGAATTTTATACTATAGTGGCAAAGGGACATAAGCCAACATCTCAGAGGATATGGTACTTTGCCCTCACAAAGGAAATTGTGAAAATGCCAGATATCCACAATATTACCTGTTGCAGAATGAGGTCATCTAACACAGTAAATCCTCTTAGTTGTCTTTCTTCAAAGGGTTAAAGTTCCTTACTTTTTGTACATTGGTATTTAGAACACAGTATGGTTTGTTGTGAAGCATTTTATACCTAAAACTCTTAAATACTTTCAAACATCAGCTTAATTGCCCTTGATTATTAACACAAATTTAAAAATCACTGGTAAAAGTTTTTTAATGACGCATATGGCTGGAATAATCTTAATTGTTTAGGAATGGCATAAAAATAACCACATCCTTTAATTATGGTTATTTCATATTAAGCCAATGCAGTATGCATTTTGCCTCCATAAATTTGATAATCCTCTGAAAAAACTCCCCTTACACTCTAGTTTATCAGAAGAAAAAAAAATTACTTCTTTAAAATTATCATTTTTCTTTAGAAATAACTTAATTAACTTAATTCTTTTCTAATTTATGGTCTCAGATAAAACACATTAGGCCCATTCTGTGTCAGTGAAGAATTTTCACGTAATTTAAAATATTTTCTCTTTCTTTTCTTTCATATTACTCAAACTAGGTTCACCCATCCATCCATCCACTTAATCATTCAACATTAACTAAGTGCCTATCATGTTAAGCACTAGGACTAAAAAAAATAATATACAATCTCTTGTCTTAAGAGACATGTATCATTCAAGGTGCTAGCAGGGAAACAAAAGAATTCAGTGGAAGGACCATTTATAGAGGTGTGTGCAGAAGTGAAGAATCAGCAAGGGAGGTTGAGGTGTCCAAGGACTGGCAACTATGGGAAGCCTAAACCATTCCCAGGCCTAAAGTGTGTAAGGGAGGAAATACCAGTATTCTGAATATATATATATATATATATATATATATATATATATATTCTTCTTGCAGAAGAATACAGCCAGAAACACAGAATGAAGACAGAAAGCAGGGAAAGAAATATTCTGACTTCTCTTTTGTCTTTTAGTCTCCTGCCTTGAAACTCTCATTGACAAAACCCAACAGAAAGCTAGTGGGCAAGGATCTGGCTAATGCAGTTTAACTGACATTCATATTAGGAAAGAGAATGAATTGGGGGTATAAGAAGCAGCCCCTGAGGTAGCTCCCAATGATCCCTGCCTCCTGGTATACATTCCTTTGTGTAGTATCTTCCCCTTGAAGGTAGGCTGGACATAGTAACAAACTTCTGATGAACAGCATATGACAAAAGTGTTAGAATATCCTTCCATGATATGGTTCCATCCTGGCTTCCATCTTGAGCTTCCATCTTGGATATTCTCTTGCTCTCTCATTTGCTCATTCTATGGGAAGCCAGTTTCCATGTTATGAAATTCCCTATGGAGAGCCTCATATGGCAAGGAAGTGAGAAAAGTCTCTAGCCTAGCAAGGAACTGAGGTCCTCAGTTCAACAACCACACGAGGAACTAAATCCTGTCAATATCTATGTGAGTGAGCTTGGAAGTGGATCCTTCACTAGTCAAGTCTCTGGATGAGGCTTTAGCCCTCTGAGAGAACCTGAGCCATAGGACCTAGTTAAGCTATGCCTGGATTTCTGACCCACAGAAATTGTGAGATGATAAAGAATTGTTTTAAGCTGCTGGATATGGAAGAAATTTGTTATCCAGCAACAGATAACTGATACATGGGAAAGGAGAGAAGTCAGAGAAAACCAGCACAGTTCACCCTTTGCCTCACAGCATTTATTTTTGCCCTTTCATGAAGAAACTCTTGCTCTTCACACAAAAGTGATACTAAATCCCATCAGCTATTCTATAATCCTGGAGTAATTTCAGTTCATCCATGCCCTTTCCTGAAACTTAAATTATAATTAAGCTCCCATCAGAACTTTTCAAATTCAGTAGCAGAGAAAAGAGGAAAAAGAAAACAAATCAACATAAGACAGAGCCACTATAATATCTGGTTCTGTAACTAATCATGAGATTAGTTATCCAGCACTTGTTTTTCCCTGTATTTTTGCTGATTGGGCTTATTTACCCAGTAGGGTGACCCAAACCTTTATTCCCTCAACTTAAAATCTTTAGTGGTGCTGTCTTTACTGAGCTTCCATGTTTTCCCATTGACCATTCTTAAGGAATAGTAAAAGGTTCTTCAGCGAAACCCCTTAGTTCTACCATGTTGTCCTTGTCCCTACTGTATCATGGTAAACCAATTTCCCTATGGCAATTGGATCCAATTACCTTAGCCAGTAGAGTAAGGTCTTCCTGTTGGTTCTCCAGCATGAGAAGCCCAAAATAGCCAAAGGACAGTCTCAGCTTCTAATTTAATGAAATAGTGACTATGTTGCCTGGCAGAAATTGTCTTACCTTGGAAATTAGAACTTCTAAACCTTCTGAACCCTTAAATGAAATATAAGATATAAAAGTGAGAGAAGTAGCTTCCACCTCTACTCTTTGGTTCCACAACTGCATTCTATAGCATAGCAACCTAAATTCACTAGTGGTTGTTTCTTTTCTTTTTTTTGGCTAGGCAGGGATAGGGGGGAGAAGGAGAGAGAGAATTCCAAGCATGCTCCATGCCCAGTGCAGAGCCCACTGCAGGGCTCCATCTCAGAACTCTGAGATCATGACCCGAGCCAAAATCAAGAGTCAGATGCTTAACCCACTGAGTCACTCAGGCATCCCAACCAGGGGTTGTCTCTAAGCTGGTGCCTCAGCTGAGAAAAATGTCTATTTGAGAATATATTCAGAAACTGTGCAAATAACCACAGGATCGGTCTGTGGACTAATTAGAGCTACTATCAGACAGAATGGAGTCAAGATTTCATTTATCACTTGACCTCCCTAAGTCCATACTATGACTATTGTACCTCATGGTGTTTTATAGCTTAAGAACTAACATTATCTCAGAGTCATTATCTAAAAACCTCCGGAAGGCCTGGGAATTCCTCCTCTCCCCCACCAAAAAAATTATCTTGGTAAGTAACTAAGTAGGTTTATTTGGAAAAGCCATGGACCTCATTTGTGGCTATATTGAAGGACACATTCTTCCTCAAAAGAACCTGGCCTGCTCCTTAATTAAAGGGCTTCAGATCTGCATGTTGCCTTAAGTCTGGAAACTGCATATGAGGCTAAGAATTCTATGACAATCTATAAGTCAGTTTTAATTTTATGTAAATCAAGAAACACCTTAGAAGGTTGCCCATCTGTTTAATTCCCAATAACCTTATGATCACTTAGTCATTGGCACATGTCCATGCTAGTCAAAACACCCTGATTACCATTCTGGAAACTATGTCCTTTTAGAATAATCATGCCATCTTGTCTCACAGTTAAGAATATACACCTGGCCCTACTACTTTGGGATCCCATTTTTTTCTGTTCAAGTCAGGGAGTTCATTTTCATGGCACCACTACCCATAACCATCATTAGCTGTTAGAGACAGCCACCACAGAGATTTTCAAGGATGTGGCTGTTCCCCTCACCAATGCATTTTAATATGTTTTGAATGAAAGAAGTGACCTCAGGATGTTCTGGGGGTAACGAAGGTGAGAGGACAATAGAGCCAATGGAACATTTTAAATCTGTTCTAACATTCTCATTTCTCTAAGGTATCAAATTTCCTTTCCTACATTATGTCAGGTCTTAATCTCAACCTCATTGACTATGGGCAACTGTTAAGTCCAGGCTTCCATACCAGCCAACTATGAGACTCACTCCCAACTGTTCTTGCTAAAATACTAAACCTCAAATCCCAGTAGAGGTCACATACATACATTTAGCATATTCTGGTGGTTCTCAAACTTTAACATGTACCAGAATCACCCAGAGGATTTGTTAAAACAGATTTCCGAGCCTCATGCCCTAGAGTTTCTGATTCATTAGGTATAGGACAGGACTTGGGATTTGCATTTCTAATAAGTTCTCAGGTGATAACTGATGCTGACTGGCCCAACAACCACACTTTGAGAATCCCTGTCCTAATTCAATCTTACAGTTCATTCGCCTCAACCTAATCTCTTTAGAATTCAACCTAATTTATGCCTGCCAATTCTTGCTTATACAAATTGGTAAGATGATCTCCCCCCAGAGCAGACCTTGTAATTTTCCCTCAGGGTTCCACTGGTATTTAATTCTCTTTATGGCCCTAAAAGCAATAAGGGGTGTTGAATGAGGGAGGAGTGTCTTGAGAAGAAGTTACTGAAGAGTTTTCCTACAAGGAAAAACTGGTTTTTCAGACAATGGAAGAGAGCTGCTTTCACTCTCAAGGCAGGTTCAAGACAACTGGAGGTTCTAAATTCTCAGCCTTACCTATGCCTGCCCAAATGTCCCACCTCAAATCTCAAGTGTTTCACTTCTTCCCAACAAATGCCCCTACCCTAATATAAGAGATGGGAATTCTAAAGGTGGACCCTAGGTTAGAAAATCTTCCTTAAAACTTCCATAGAAACTTTCTGATATTCCTTTCATGTTTTGGTTTAAGAGTTCAAGCACTAAGCTTCACTTTTTCTTTCTTACAAGCTTTACAACAAAAAGATAGCCAACCCATCTCTAAATCTTTTAATCATCATTGCAGCTGTAGTGATCAAATGTCACAACCACATTATCTCCTAATGCCTTGCCCCGGTTGACATTCCACCCAGTACCAATACCAGTGATTATTTGAGTACTTGTGTTGTCACTGCACACCATGAATTACATTTTATGACTTACCTTCTTCACTTAATTATCTACTCAATAAACTTGTTCAAACTGAGTCACTTCATTTTTGCATACCAATATGATCTCTTTAATAATTGCTTCCCCAGTTACTTTGCTTCTCAGTGTTCTTCACAGGAGTTCAAAATGTGGTTTAGAAGTATTTAACATCAATATCTGAAAGTCCCTTATGACAATATTCAATGACAAGACGACTCATTGAAGTATAATTTCCTAAAAATTAAGAGGAGCAGCCTGCATCTAAGCATCCAGATTACTTTGCTTTTGGTGTCTATTCTATTCATTCTTTCACTCATCACTTATCTTTAAGCACTTCCTATGCACCAGGCAAACAAACAGGAACTGGAAATATAACAAAAAAGAGGTGTGTACATTCTTTTGTTTGCCCTCCTAAGACTCATTCCTCATCCTTCTCTGCTTTGCTCTGTGCCTGTAAGGGGTTGACCTCTGTGAACTGTATCAAAAGGCTTCCTTATCCTCTGACTTTCTGTGAGAGTCAGCCAGTGGGAGGCCCTCATAGGAGTTGGCAGAGCAGATGGAGAAAGAGACCAGGGAATTTCTTCCCCAGGGATTTCCCTTTTTTGGTGCACTATTTCGGTAGTGGCTGTCCTCTCTAGTATTGCAGCTCCTATTGAGTGGCCCCTCTTCTATCGCTCTAGTCTCTAAAAAAGATCTAATGAGGGGAACCTGGGTGGCTCAGTTGGTTAAGCAACTGCCTTCGGCTCAGGTCATAATCCTGGAGGCCCGGAATCGAGTCCCGCATCGGGCTCCCTGCTCGGCACAGAGTCTGCTTCTCCCTCTGACCCTCCCCCCTCTCATGTTCTCTCTATCTCATTCTCTCTCTCAAATAAATAAATAAAATCTTTAAAAAAAAAGATCTAATGATATCATTTTCTTCCCTTGTCTCTTCAGATATATAGGTACTATTATCTTCACAGTATTGCTCGTTCCTAGGTGTCTCAACCTCCCTGGGTGATTACTTAATCCTGCCCATAACACACACACACAAATAATCCTTTCATTCAATTTCTTTCAAATTCCAGCTTCCTGCCATTAGCTTGACTGGTGCAATAAAACAGGACATTCTTTGCCTTTGTGAACCTGAGATTGTAGCGGGAATATAGACATTTAATATGTTACAACCAAAAAGCACAAGGTACAATGGGAGGGGTATCTTGCCTAGCCTCCCATATCCAGGAAGGTTTATTGTATGAGATGTTAAATATCACATAGTCAAGAGTAAAGAGGTAAGTATATGTGTATTTAAGTTTTAGCAAATAGAGTCTTCTGTGTCTTTGCATCAAAGAGGTCTGTAAACTAAAACTATTTGAGGATCTTGAAAAGTGACTTTAAGGAAAAACATTTGCTATTTTTGTAAGTGTTAAGATGAGGTAAATTTTGCCTTATTCAATGTCACAGTTAATTTTCTTTGATCTAATGCCTTTAGAAGCCTTTCCTACACATGCTTTCCTGGTTGCTGCCCACCTATATCGGAAGGATTATCTCCTCCCTGAGATAACTCAGTGGCCTCCTAATTTCAGTGACCTCTAAAATCTCAGTGGTTTGCAACAAGAAAGGTTCACTTCTCAGTCATGGTAAATGTCCAAACAGCTAAGGGCTCTGTTTCAAGACCTAGGCTTTTAGAGCAATGGCTGATGATTGTCAGTCTCTTGAGACAGGGAAAAGAGAATCAATGAACCATGTACTGGCTCTTAAGGACTCTTCCCAGAAGTGAATTCTATGACCACTGCTCATTTCATTGGCCAAAACAAATCACTTGATCACTGGGCAGCGATCGATGGTCTCTCAGCAAGGGACTCCATAAGAGTCCTTCTTTCCATAAGGAAGGAAACTAGAAAATTTAGTGTACAGTAATAAAAGCTACTACATTTACCAGATGGAATCTTGACAATGGATGGAAATCAGGTAGTTTTGAAAAGTCTTGGTAAGTCTTAGGAAACAAAAGTCTTTTCCATGAGATACAAAATTAATACTGAATATTTAATTACATCTAACTTATATGGGCAAAATGTTCCCATCCATTCACACTCATTAGTATTCTACACTAATAGCATTAGAATATTTCAACTGATTGACAACACTTACTATGCATTTTATTTTATTTTTTTAAAGATTTTATTTATTTATTTGACAGAGCGAGAGAGAGTGCAAGAGGGAACACAAGCAGGGGGAGTGGGAGAGGGAGAAGCAGGCTTCCCGCTGAGCAGGGAGCCTGATATGGGGCTTGATCCCAGGACCTGGGACCATGACCTGAGCCAAAGACAGAAGACTGAACCACCCAGATGCCCCCTTACTATGCATTTTAAAAGAAGGCAGAATTAAGGACATATAAATTTTCTTTTGCCTGAGAGGGGCAAAGGAATTAGTGATAAAGAAAAAGAAAGAAAATCCTATAAATAAATCAAGTAGGTTAATTTATTTGTTCTTTATTAATTTATAACTCCACCTTTTATTTTAAAAAATACTTGATGGGATTTTAGAGAAAGATTCTTCCTAAATATTTTTATTATCAATATTTTAAAATGTCAAATCAAATTAATATCCACCACAATTTTCCAAAGAATTTCTTGTCTGTAAAAAGCATTCATTTTTCCAGGTCAAAATACAAAATTACATGCACTCAAAATAATTATGTTAAAATTATGTGTGTATATGTACAAACAAAAATTAAATGTGGAAAAATTAAAATAAATGTTTGTAAGGAGATACAGAAGAATATTCTTTTGTTTAATTTCTGAAATTATAGTGCCAGTTGCATGATAAACTGTTTTAAGTATTCACTATCTATTATTTATCAACAAACATCCCTCATTAAAGGAACACCTGGGTGGCTCAGTCGGTTAAGCATCTGCTTTCAGCTCAGGTCATGATCCCAGGGTCCTGGAATTGAGTCCCGTATCGGGCTCCCCTCTCAGAGGGGTCTGCTCCTCCCTCTCCCTCTGCTCCCCCTGCTTGTGCTCTCTCTCTCTTGCTCTCTGACAAATAAATAAAATCTTAAAAAACAAAACAAAACCATCCCTCATTATTTTGATTCCATAGATGCTGATAAACTAAATTTTGCTTGCTTAAAAATCTTACCTATTTCATTTGTCATGTTTTTTATTGCAGATAAGTTAAATCATACCAACTCTATGTTCTCCTTCCTCACACCTGAATAGTTCTCAAATATCACTGATTCTTCACGTATGTGCACATACTCAGATAATAGATGATGAAAAACCATATTAGAATTATGTACACACATAATCCAAAATACGCATTGCTAAACACAATAAAATTTTAAATATCCCAGGTTCTATAAAAAAAAAACAACACCAATGTACAGAAATCTTGATGAAATAAAGCTCAAAGTGAAAAGGCCATAAATAAATGTTGTTTGATCAAATTCTAATGTATTCTATAATTGTAATGAAAATGTTCCAAGTTTAAATTCTCCTTTCATATGCTAGTTTTTCCAGTTCTTCTTGGAAACTGCTCCACTTCAAAGAAATATGGGTTTTCCATTTAAATAAACTAGTTTATTTAACTATTCCTTCTGCCATTGAGTCACCATTTAGAATTTAGTTTGTTGGATTTTGAGTTCATCTAACTACTCAGAAATACATAGCTGGACAAAGTTATTCATAAGACTCTTCTAGAACCATGAGATATTGCTATGAGTGACTGCAGGCTATATATGTTCCATGATGAAAAAGAAATGACACATGGGCATGATGCTTACAATGCTACCAATATTTTCAAAGCTGTAGTCAACTACTTTCAAATGATTGATTTAGAGTCTAGGGCATTTATATGTTTGGACAATATTTTAGAGGAATAAAAATAGGTGTAACATTGAATCTGATGTCATCATATTTTAAGCTCATTTTATAGAGAAGTACTTAATGAAGAAAATCACTGATTGAACATGCCTTTCTCTACATTTCTCGAGAAATGTTCTTTTCCAATGAGGTTCTCTAAGGAAGACTTTCTTTTTTTAATGGATTATTGCTACAGCTCTAGAAATTCAGAATGTGTGAGAGTATACACCATTACTTTTTCAAAATTACAGAGTAGACAGTTTTATGATTCTGAAACATAATCTGGCTTGAAAGTCAGGAACCTGGGTTCTAGTTCTAGCTTGGTCACTAACACACTGTGCAGCCAAGCACTAATTACCTGATATATCTATGTGTCTGTTCTTTCGTTAGTAAATTGAAAAAAAATTTCTTCAACCTATTTCAAAGGGATATTATTAAGATATATGAAACAGAACTTGTTAAAATACTTGGAGCTTGTCAAAAGATGATCCATAATTCCACTTTATAATTATAAAGCTATATATCCCACCAGACCAGAATATCTTCCTAAATAAGAATAACAATGAATACAATTATAAAGAAGGAATCTGGAAAGAAACTTTTCAAATAGGGAATATGAAAAACATCAATTTATCACTTAAAAAAACCTCTTAAATTCTATGATGCAATTTTATAGACAAAACATCTGGCAAAGGAGCTTGGAACTGGTTGCAGATATTACTCTTAGCTCCAATGCATTGAATAGGTTAACAATGAACTTCAAGAAGAATTTCATCATCCATCTCCAACTTGTTGAGACACCTTGAAAGTAGAAACTGTAAGACTTAGTTACAGACTGGGGAAACAAAGGAGAAGGGGAAGTTAAGATTTAGTTTGGAGACTAAATAGTTGGAGGAACATGTCCTCAAAAAATAACAAACTGGTAGAAGTTTGACTTGGAATAACTGGTGGGACTGTGATATGTCAGGATATTGACCTTAGTTTTGAATGTGCTGGAAATGCAGGTGTCCAGAGTTCTTTAAACTTTCCAATCATATTTTGAGGAGTTTTCACTTAGCCATGTTAGCTAGAATTTGGAGCCCTAGTGTTCTTGATGGAGACCTTCAAAAAAACTTCATTCTTTACCATACAGTAGTTAAAAAGAATGAGATAAATCTATATGTAGTGATACAGAATAATGTCCTAGATATATTTGGAAGAATAAAGTACACGACAGTGAATATAGTATACTCCCCTTGGTGAAAAATAAAAGTGATATATGCTTATATATTCATAAACTCATTCTGGAAAGATACAGAAAAATGGGTAATGTGTTGCCTCACAGGAAGGGATCTGGGGGATTGGAGGTCTAAGGAAGCAGAGAGACTAATTTTATTCCTTGCTCTGAAAACTACATTTTCTGATATGTATATAGTCACTCACTCCAGCTTTCTTTTGACCAGTGTTTGCATAGTATATGTCTTCTTTCCATCCTTTTACTTCTAACTTGTCTGTGACTTCATGCTTATACAGTGTTTCTTGTAAACAGAGTAGTTGGGTCTTGCTTTTTTGTTGAATCTTTCAACCTGTATTTTAGGTGTTTGGACATTAACATTTAATGGGATTATTGATATTGCTAGATTTAAATCTACCAGCTTATTTGTTTTCTGTCTCATTTTTTTTTTTTGCCTTTTCCTCTTTTATTCTTGCCTTCTTTTGGGCTGAGTATTTTTATATGAACCCATCTTCATCCCTTTATGGCTTATTAGTTATAAAGCCCTGTTCTATAATTTGTAGTGTTTGCTTAAGAGTTTGCATGTGACAGATACTGTGACCAGTGCATTTATTTATATTTAATCTTCATTTCATAAGGTAAGCATGGATATCCCTATTTTACAGCTGGAGGAAAAACATCTTGCCAAATTACAAACTAATATCTCAGAACCAGAATTCAAACTCAAGCATGCCCAACTCCAAAACATATTTTTAGGAAAATACTGGAATAACTTTTCAACCTTTGATATAGTCAGGAGTCCACAAAAAGGACACAGGCTAAAAACAGGGTTGGTATTACATTTTAATTTATTGAATATACACATAGAGACTGTAAAGGGATAAAGGGTCTAAATGTAAAGATTTGTCAGAATTTGGAAATAAAATCAACACATATGGTACTGTTATCTTTCTCTATGAAATTGGGTATAGTAAAACAGAACAATGAAAAGACACACAGAACAGTGAAGAAATTAGATAACTGCAAAAGTAAAATCTTACCCTTAAGGCAGTTTTAAAATACGTTGTTGATAATATTAATGTGTAATGCAAATTGCCTTTCAGATATTATAACTGACTGGTGCCTAAAATCAATATAGTATTTGAAACTGTAAAGCAACTAAAGATGGTTTTGGAGGCTTTGGCTCCCCTAAAATGTCTAATACTACCCTCGAATAAACTCACAACTTAAATAAGAGTATTGCTTACCATACAAATGCAGATTCAAGACAAGTCCCCTTGCCTCCACTTTTAAATACATAGCCCCTCCTAGAACATCTTAGAAACAGAATTCCAGAACTCCCATTGTTTGGGAAAAAGAATGAAAGAAAAAGGATATCCCACCAATGGCTACAAATACTCTAGTCTCCTTCAAATTTTATTTCCTATAGTACATATACATATACTCATTTTGAGAAAGTGAATTAATGGAGTATCATTTATCAAATAATAAAAACTGGCTCCATCCTTATCAATAACTTACTGACAATTTGTTAAGACATTAATTGCATATAAAAATTTTAACAAATTTTAAGTGTAGAGTTTGATGAATTTTGGTAATTGCATACCATTGTATAACTACTGCTATTAGCAATATGTAGAACAGCACCTTCACTATAAAAAGTCCCCTCAAGGCCTTTTGCCATTGATGACCTCTCCTCATCCCTGACCCCAGACAACACTGATCCTCTATCACTAGTAGCTTTGCCTTGTTTAGAATTTCATACAAACAAAATCGTCCTTAATGCAGTCTTTTGTGTTTGACTTCTTTCACTTGGCATGCTTTTGAAATTCATCCATATTGTTGTGTGTATTGCTGAGCAGTATTCCATGGTATACCATTTGTTTATCCATTCACCCATAATGGAGATTTGGGTTGCTTTTGTTTTCAGCTATTATAAATAATGCTGCTATAAACATTCATGTAACACATTTTTTTTGCAGGGACATATGTGTTTATTTCTCTGGGATAAATACCTAGAGGTTGCTGGCGTGGTGGGGGGTGGCAGGGTTGGGGTGGCTGGGTGATAGACACTGGGGAGGGTATGTACTACGGTGAGGGCTGTGAATTGTGTAAGACTGTTGAATCACAGACCTGTACCTCTGAAACAAATAATACATTATATGTTAAAAAAAAAAAAAAGAAGATAGTAGGAAGGGAAAAATGAAGGGGGGGAAATCAGAGGGGGAGATGAACCATGAGAGACTATGGACTCTGAGAAACAAACTGAGGGTTCTAGAGGGGAGGAGGGTGGGGGGATGGGTTAGCCTGGTGATGGGTATTAAAGAGGGCACGTACTGCATGGAGCACTGGGTGTTATACGCAAACAATGAATCATGGAACACTACATCAAAACTAATGATGTATGGTGATTAACATAACATAATAAAATAAAAAAATACAAAAATACTGTTGCTTATTATTTAGATTTTTACAAATTCAGATTGACTCTCCTTCAAATACTATTCTAAGTTTAAATGAACTCTTCATTCTACATTTCTTACTCCAACAGGACCAATATGAAACAAGTAGTGTAAACATTCCTGTTCCTCATCATGTGATGCTGTAAAAGTCATTTTGCATCGGTGTGGCAGCCATGGAGGTGACCCACTCAGATATCCTTTCAAAAAACACCTGCTGTGGGAAGCACAGATGACTGACCCCTTTCAACTGCCATACTTTTGGATCCACTGTGGAGTTCATAGCATACCATGCCTCGCCGGGCTACTCCCAGAATATGACTGAACATAGAAGGGATACTAACTGGCCTTTCTGGTCTGCAATGCCTCTGCTAGCAGTGCTAACTCTACAAGCACAGAATCCCATCTAGCACAGCATTCATAAATATACCCATTTCACAGAGAATGAAGTACAGGAATGGGCCCATTTCCATGAGATCTAATTGTTGTATCATATACTGTACTATTTACATGAAACTGTCCTCACAGAGTACTGGAAAAGCCTACTGAAGTTAACAGCTAGGTCAGCAGCTCAAAGACAATACTCAACAATGATGGTGCACCATCCTTCACGATATAGTATAGGCACTAAATCAGAGATCTCTGTATGGAACTATGTTTCCAATAGGAAAAATATATGGATCAGGGAACTAAGGGGTGAAAGCAAGAATGGTCTCATTTACAATCACTCCCAATGACCCAGGGGGGAATATTGTGCTTCACCTCCCACAACTGAGCAGAGTTAGAAGTCCCAGTCTTCAAGGTTTTCTTTCTTACCAGGGGCACAGCAGTGGGGATCTATTGAAATATAAGATATTTAGTGGTAGGACATTTTTAACCTTTTGCACCCAGGGGCCAGCAACCAAGGATAATTGACCCTTATTAGCGAGAAGAGATGGGGCTGCTTTCACATAGCAGAGACGAGGAAGAATAGTTATGGAGCCCAGGTGATCTACTTGGGTGCCTCCTGGTATTCCCTTGCCCAATGGTACCTGTGAATGGATATACCCAATAACCCTGGACTAAGAAGGGTATGATAACTAAAGTCTACAACCCCTTAGGAATGAATGTTTAAGTCATTATCACCTCTATTCCTCAGTTCCCTTTCTCTGGCAATAAGAATATCTTCTTTATCCCTGGTACAGGGAGGGGACCTTCTGTAGGGGAGTTTTACTCCCTCCTTTCAGGAATAAAAAGGGTCAGAGTGCCCTTCCTGCATCTACTGTTTCTCAAGTGCCTTTAATGTAAAATAATCAACATGTTGAAGCAGCATATTTTGGGTAACATGCTCTGAACTCCTCCTGTCTTGTTACCTTTGTTTGTAAGGTCCAATTGTTCCTCCTGCTCTTTTCTGCCCATCTTTGAAATCCTGCTCTCATTCTAGCATTTACCCTCTTGGGTTCAACTCATGGGGTTCTTGACATATGCATTACATAACTTGTTACTTCCAAAATATGTCCTTTTGTATTGTGAATATCTGTTTAATAGATTTGTCTTATGTCCTCAACTACACTATAAACTCTTTAAATACTTGACTCATTTGGTAAATATCCACAAATGCATAATTTTAAAAATGCATCATTTTAGATGCTTAAGTCACTGCTGACTGTCACTGCTGTAGTCACTCATACGAAGAGTACTGGAGTTAATAAGAACATTACAGTATAATTAAATTGAATGACTGTTATATACTGGGCATAATTCTAAATATCTTACATATATTATTTAATTCATGACTTTGGTACCATCCTTCATGGTTTTCTTTCTTTCACATCCCATATCTAATCCGTCCATTTAAATTGACTCTACCTTGAAAATAGACCTAGACTCCTCCTACTTCTCACCAAATTTACTAGTACCATCCTGGTTCCAGGATCCATCATTTCTCTCCTCATTGCTGCATTAGCCTCCTAATAGATGTATTCTTAAAAGCTCTAGCTTTTCCTCCTGCCTGGAGCACACCCCTGGTTATACACAGCTAACTGTCCTCTTTTAAGTTGCCTCAACTCCCACCTTCCCAGTAAGTCCTATCTAGCCCTTTAATTCTGCAACTTGCCCTTCCGCCTACTCCAAATCCTCCCTACTTCCTGAATCCTCTCAATCTCTACTTTTTTTTCATAGCACTTATCACTTTTTAACATACTATATAATTTTCTTAACCTGTATATTGTCTGCTCTATCCACCCTATATAAACTCTAGGATAGTGATCCTTGTTTTATTCACGGATGTATCCCAAAGGGCCTAAATCAGTGCCTGGTACACGAGAGGCATTCAATACTTAGTGAATGAATTTGGAAGCTAGATTTTCTTTTTTCTTTCTTTCTGTTCTCTTTCCCCGGCTTCTCAGCTTCTGTACTACGCAAAGGGCCAAACCCCAGGGGGCTTCGAGGTCAGGTGGCTTCGAGATCAGGGGGCTAGCTCCAGACTTAGATTTATAATACAAAGGAGATATAAGGTTAAAAAAAAAAAAAAAAAACAAAGAGTGCAGTTAGTTTTTTTGCAGGTGACTAAGGAAGTAAAGGCAAACTTCCTCTCCCTCTGCACGTTCAAAGTGTTTCAATTTGCAGCACAAATGACTTTGAATATTCTCCTACCGAAACAAATACACGGCCACCGCACTTGGGCTCGGCGACGCCGACCCTGCCCTTTCCCGAGCAGCTTCAGTGCCCTCACTTAGGTGGTCAGGACGTGCCTAAACATCATTCTTTTCCGGGCCAGGAGGTCCCCGTCACAGGGACGAGGCGCCGACGTGGCGCATCCTCCCCGGCCGGGCGTCTGGCAGGCAGTCACAAGGGTCGCCGTGCCGGGCCAATGACAGGCGGCGAGGCGAACACCCGCGCGAGGCCCCGGGGCGCGTCACGGCGGGCGGCGGCGGCGGCGGCGGCGGGTTACGGCCGCAACTTCCCGGCTCCCGCCGTCGCCCGCCGCACGCACGCGCACTGTGCCCAGCATGAGGGTCGCTGCTCTGATCAGGTAACGCGGCGCCGGAGCGGCCTTCCTCCCCACCTGCCAGCCTCTCATCCTTTCCTGCTGATTGGTGGGAGCTGCAGCTACCGCTTTCGGCTGCGCGGTAAAGAGAGTGTGCGGGAACCGCGTGTCGGGGGGTCCAGCGGCTCCTCCCGGCCACAGGAAGAGGCGGAGTTTTCAGGCCATTGCCCTCGGTGTTCCGCGGCGCTGGATTCGGCGCTGCTCCTGTCTCCCTGTCCCCGCCTCTCTGATTTTCTGACCCTCAAACTTGGATTCACCGGCGGAACTTTAAAACCCACCCATGTCTGGTTTCTCTTGCCAGAGCACTGGTTTCATTGTTCTGACTCGGCCCAGGGTCGCATTCTTAAAAAGTGTAACGGACAGTGACGTTTGAAAGCCACGGTTTCACTTAGTCCTCTTCCATAGTTCCTTCAGTCTTTCTGGTCGGTCCTTCGGGTCCGCCTTTATCCCCCGAGGCTGTTAATAGCTCCAGGCCCCTCCCACTTAAGGAGGCCACCTCTCCCTCACCAGCTTATGACAAAGGTGTGTTTTACCTTGGGGCTCAAGTACAGGAAAAGGGTCTCTTCCCTCGGGATTAAAATGGAATTTTATCAGTTTTATTCTAAAGCCAGTTGCTTTTAATACACTTTAAGTGCTTTTAGATTGACCTATGGTAACATAGTCTATTCCAAAAGAAGTTTGAAGTCTATAGTAGCTCATCATATTTAGGTGTCTGAAGTAAGTCCTAAAATAACCTAAGACTGGCCAGTTTAAATGTGTCCATATGCAATCTGTAAACTGAAGCAAAAGTAAACAGTACCATTTAAAAGGGAATTTAGAGTGCAGTACTTGAAAATTTGATGAGATTTGGACCTGTATAGAATATATGAGATGCACCACAACCATGTTTTCTTTTGTAAGCCCATTGAAGATTTCATAAACTTTTTTGTTCAATGATCTAATTAACTGATACTGGCTAACAATAGTGACCTGTTAAGAACTCTTGATGTAACATTCTGATCTCTTCTGTAGTGTCTGGAATATTCCAATTTATTTTACTTCGATGCCATTTTTAGGACTCTATAACCTCAAAATAATTACTGTTATTCAGCAAATTTTCTTCTGTAAGTGATTAATCTCTGACCACTGTGGTCTTCATTTGATCAAATAGACAAGAATAAAAAGTAGTCCAGGAAATGAGTAATTCACATCATATGCAGTTTGCCAGTTTAACCACTGAAGTGAGATACACCAACTGAAGATTCAGATCTTGGAAGGAAGGATACAAGATTGCTGTAATCCATTACAGTAAATATTCAGTAATGTGCATATATTACTGTTAAGATAAAAAAGCAAATTACTTAAAAATGGCAGTGTTGGAAAATTCTTGCTAAATTGTAGGATCTGTATAAATGTTAGGAGAATGAATGCTATAAGTATGAATATATAACATAATTTATATGAATATGAATGCATACATTTATATGAATATACATTTGAATATATATGAATTTAAACTTAAATACAGTGAATCTATTTGTAATATATCTTGTGTGTGTGTGTGTATGTGTACTAAAATGAGAGATGGAATATGTTTGTGTGCTCTAAGGAATAAATGAAACCAAGATTTTCACATATCTTTAGAACATAAAGAACATTATTCTCCTTATACACAAAAGATTGAATTATTCAGTTTCACAGTTGAATGACATACCGAGAATTAGCTAAACCATTCTCTAGTTTTATAATGAGCACATTGAGTGACTTTGCTTAGTATACCAGAGTTGGGAACTAAAATTCTCATCTTTTGTAGGACTTCTCACCTAACATATGCTTATGTACTTCATAATGTTCTGAGAGGTGAGTGAGTTACTCAGCGTTTCCCAAACCTTTTGTTCTTACAGTCTTTATTGGACACTAGTGTTCCATAGAACACAGTTTGGGAAATACTGTGTTTTTGTTTTTTGGTTTTTTTTAGATTTTATTTATTTAGTAGAGAGAGAGAGCATGAGCAAGGGGAGTGGCAGGCAGAGGGAGAAGCAGACTCCCTGCTGAGCAGGAAGCCTGATGCAGGGCTTGATTCCAAGACCCTGGGATCATGACCTGAGCCAGGGGCAGACACTTAACCAACTGAGTCACCCAGGCGCCCCTAGGAAATACTATTTTAAAACCATGTTTGAAATTTTAGCATATTTTCAAATGAATTATAAAGCTAAGTTCTGATTGTGGATGTATACCCTTTAATCTTTAATATTCTGAAGAATTAGAATTGTGGTTATATACCTGTTAATCTTTAATATTCTAAATATTCTAAAGAATTAGTCAAATCTTTTTGTCCTGAGAAAATAGAGCAGTGAAGTTCAATAGGGGAAGTTGTGGAAGATGTAATAGGGGACTATTAGAATCTGAGGAAAGGGAGCATGATGTATAATTTCATTATGCCTCTTGAGATCTCCCATGAGAAGTTCTGGAATGGTAGTTACTGATTGGATGTAGTAGAGGCAGATAAATGTTGGGAACTAAAATACAAAGCAAAAGGGCCAGCTTCTAGGCAAAGCAGTCCCTTTTTAAAAGTTTCTTGGGCTGTAAGTATATCTGACTATTGCCTGGAGGGACACTTGCAGATTTTAGGCAAAAAATAGAAAGAATGGAAAAGGAGGGGAAGAAAGAGAGGCAATGATAATGAAGGAAGAAATATGTCTAGCGAGAAACAGCCGATTTTAAACCAAAATAAAGGTTGCCATTCAACCTTGTTATTAGATGAACTTGTCATAAAGGTTGCTGTTGGCATAAAGGTTGCCATTCAGCCTTGTTAAAGATGAAACTACTTGTCTTGACTAAGTGATTTGCCCCTGCCCTCAGGAGATTTGGTCCTAGAATTTAGAAGTTCCTTTCAATCTGTTTATTAGCTCTAAGGCTCAAGCCTATCCTGCCATCATATATACAGTGATGGCTAACGTACTGATTGTACGGATACTTAACTTCAGCATTTTGTTTTCTGTCTCTACAAAATGTGAACCCACAAAGTACATCAAACTTTGTCATTAGATTGGATCTCAAATCTTTAATTTGAGCCTTTCATTGGTGATGGTGGCCAATTGTTAGATTTCTTACAGTAGACTTCTTACAGTAGTAGAACAGATTTTTTTCTACTTTTCCATAGAGAATTTCATCTAAGGAATATATATAATATAAAAATGAAATCATTTTTTTTATTTTCAAAGCACTTTGTATATAAAGGAAAGGCACTATTATAAACCAAAGAGTTACCATATTTTGTTTAGAATGCTCTTTGTTAAAATGGCACATAATTTCATAAGCCTTTTATGAGTAGCAACCTCAGGCATTCAGATTCATTTGCTCAATGCTATGGAAATTACATGTGTTTTTTTTTGTATTTTAATTGTATAGCAGTCCCTCAAGTATTTGGAAAAGTTGAATAAATATATTTTGATATCTAATGATTCTATGTTTAATAATGGTCAGTAACCTGATACTTATCTTTTTATTTCTTTTTTAGTGGTGGGAAGGATAGCTGTTACAATATGATGCAGTGCATTGCTGCTGGGCATCAGATTGTTGCTTTAGCAAATCTGAGACCAGCTGAAAACCAAGGTAAGTGTATACCTTTATTTGGAAATTCTCTAAATGACTGGGACTCCAACTTCGTAATTGTGTTCTATTGTGTGCAGCCTGCAAAGACAAAAATGGAACTAATATATATTTAGCACCTAATTAGATGCTAGGTTCTATGCTAAATGTTTTTAATTGCATATCTTTTATTCTTCATAAGAACTCCTAGAGAGTTTTATTAGACAAGGATATTGAGACTCCTAGTTTTATAAATTTGTCCAAGGTAAATAGCTAGAATAAACTTGCAGAGCTGAGACTTGAACCCTTGAATCTCCTTACTTCAGAGTGTACTGCTGTTCCACATTTCCAGGTGTTGTAACCAACATACAGGTAGATAAGACACAACCTCTAGGAACTTGGGAAATAAGACATACATTGATAAATGATCCATCTTAGATGTAAGCTAAACATGTAAGACTTGAGAGAGGCATAAAGCAACACATTTCTACTTTTTATTTGCCGTGATAACAAGGACATCCACAGATAATTCACAGATCTCATTTTAACTGTGTTTTTCACTTTTCTTCCCAGTGAAATTTCCCTCATCAGAAATTTTTCCCTGTGTCCTTCTCTGTGTCCAAGTTTCCTCTATAGATAAGAACATGAGTCATATTGGATTAAGAGTCCACCCTAATGATCTCATTTTAACTTATTACATATGCAGTGACCCTAGTTCCCAATAAGATCACATTTTGAACTCTGGATGTTAGGATTCAACCTTCAACAATTTCTTTTATTTTTTTGAGATCTGATTGACACATAGCATTATATGAGTTTTAGCTGTACAACATAATGATTTGGTATTTGTATATATTGAAAAATGATTGCCATAATAAGTATAGTTAACATCTATCACCACACCCGGCTGTACTTTTTTCCCAATTAGAATTTTTTTAAAAAGAAAAATACTCACCAATTTGCCTTTTATACTCTTCTTTTACACCCATATAACTATAGATATTAACTGTTAAAGTAAAATAGGGAGAGATTAACACTTGTCTGACTTTATTTAAACTGCTTCTCCACATGGCTCTTCTAGTAAGATCTTTTTATCATCCCCTTTACTCAGCTTTTTTCAAGACCATGCTTTTGTTCTATTGTTATTTTAGGATGAATTAAATGAGTAGTATATGTGAAAACACTAATTAGAGTTCCTGGCATGAAGTAAGCATCCAGTAAATTTAGTTGAATCTGAATCTAGTGCTAAATATGTCCCTTTTTTCTTTCTTCCTTCCTTCCTCAAGACTGCCAGTCTGTTGAATTTTTGTTTTTATATCATTTTACAGTTGTTGTCTATTTATTTTGTCTTTGATTTTTATCCCCAAATAGATTGCTTATAAGATTCTTGAGAAGAAGGTCAGATCTTCTATGTTTCTTTAATTGCACCTCAGCACTTGGGACAGCTCTGTGCCTCTAGTAGGCATTCACTCAGTTACTGGTGGGCAGATGAATAATGACCTAACCAGAATTAGGCCTGGAAGAGCAAGCAATTATTTCAATCAGATATTTGAATTTTCTTTCCTTCACAATTAAGACCCAAGTAATGCTGGAAGTGAAGTGGGAAGATAGAGGTTAGAAATATTTTATAGGAAGAAATAGAAAACAGGTCTTATAGAGGTTAACACGTACTCTAGGATTTTGCACTAGGATTTCAATGACGAATAATAACAGCATTTTAGAAATAAGGTGTTTGGAAAATGACCTCCTTTTTCTGACTTTAAATAATAAAGAGAAAATTCTTTGATTAAGGGTGAGTGGGAACTATACTGTAACTTCTATATTATAAAAGAAGAAGCAGAATTTTGTTACAGGCTTATGTTCTGTTATCAAAGGAAAAAAATTCCCTTATTGCCTATGGCTAATCAGCCAAGTGGGTTTTTTAAGCTTTCTGTCTGGAAGGTCTTGGTATTTAAAAGGCAGAAGTTTATATAATATATATAATACATACAATGATATAATTTCCCTCCCTGGAGTTTTGATCTTGTCTTAAGCTTTTCTACTTGAATTATTTTAGTTACTTTGTACTGAATCATTAATGTATAATCTTCCATGTGCTCATGATTCACTGGCAGGTTGGGCAAGATGATAAATAAAGGGTATCTCTAAATTATACCTCAGAATGGAATGGAGACATTTACTTAGAATACTGTTAGAAAAAATTCAATAGTAAATGGAATTAAAATCTTATGAGGTAAAAGCTAGAAAATCAGCTGAAACTATAGTAATTGTAGTGGAAGAGAATGGATGGCTGTGGGTTAGTAGATGGGAAAGGTTTAGCTAATCTTGATTTAAAGTCAGCAGGAAGTTGGTGATTATTGAATGTTTCATTGATTGACTTCCTTTCCCCCCATCCAAGCATGTTGTAAAAGGAACCTTAATGAGGAATGACTGGTAGAGAGGACTCCAGTATGAAACTGGTTAGAGTGAATTCATGGCACTGGGTTTTCAGTGGGTAGTCTGCAAAGGAATTTATTCCCATCAATGGGGATAATGTGAACTTGTCATAAAATTCACAAAACCATCTCTTTAAATTTGTAGTAGGAACTTTTGTAAAATGTTAATTGAGGTGCTTCAGGCAACAGTGGAGCCTTTTGATTTTATTTGATCTCAAACCATTGTTGCAATGTAGATTCCATTAATACAAGTTATGTTGTGGTTAGGACTAAATGGAGCCTTAAAGGAAAATTGTTTTCTAGGTTTTTGAAGTCAGTAAAATGTTGTTGTTGTTGTTGTTGTTAAGATTTATTTATTTATCCTAGAGAGACAGAGAAAGAGTGAGAGCACAAGCATGTGAGCAGTGGGGGTTGGGGGGATTGGGAGAGGGAGAGAGAGAATCCCAAGCAGACTCCCCACTAAGCACTGAGCCTGACGGGGCTCAAGACTGAGACTGACACGAGCTGAAAACAAGAGTCAGATGCTCAACCCACTGAGCCACTCAGGCATCCCAGTCAGTAAAATGTTTTAATTATTATGCTAACATCAGGAGGTTTTTTGCTGAGAAGCTCAGAGTTCTTAAATATATAAATTCAGTTGTATCAATATTCTTTAAAATTAATACATTTAAAGATCCAGTGTAAGTCTGAGATGAGGATAAGCTGAAAGGTTTTTATGTGACTTTGGCTATATCTTTTACTTCCTACTGAGACCAGGAATAGATAGTTATGTAATAATAATGCAAGTACATGGAAGCCAATCTGATGTGTGGATTGGGTTCAGACCTGGTAAGCAAAAATGTGATGGCATATGGTGACAGTTTTGATTACAGAAGGGGCCCTTAAAGTAACAATTTTCATCCCTTTTTATAGTTTATCCTTCATACTCACATTCACTGGATATTCTTGGCATATATGCATACATACAGGTCAAACAAATTGTTTTGTAAGCTTTTTTTTTTATTGTGAACATCTTCCATGTCATTAAATATTATCCCATCACAGCATTTCCTAGGTATCTTCTTTGAAACACAAATACCTGATGAAATGTAAGTCTTCTAAGGATACATAAATTTCAGAGATGGTTCGTACTCTCTACCCTTATTGGAGCACCTTAAAGCACGTTAGCCTAGAAAGAATTCAGCAAAGACACCTACTGAACATGGTTATCCCCATTTTTAATAAACTTATTTGACCATGGAATCCTTTTTGCATATAGTACCTATTAATATCTCATGGGATTCCTATTCTATAGAACATGATTTAGAAAATGCTCCTTCTTCATTTGCAACAACATGGATGGGCCTAGAGGGCATTATGCTAAGTGAAATAAGTCAGACAGGGATAGACAAATATTATATGATTTCATTTATATGTGGAATCTAAACTAAAGAAATGAACAAACACAAAAAACCAGACTCTTAAAATACAGAAAACAGCTAGTGGTTGTTGGGGAAGTGGGTGGAGGGATGGATGAAATAGATGAAGTAGGTTAAGAGGTACAGACTTATATTTATAAAATGGGGTTCTAAAGCACGGCATAGGGAATATAGTCAATAGTATTGTAATAATGTTGCCTGGTGGCAGATGACTATGTTTATTGTGTAAGCACTGAGCAATGTATAGAATTGTCAAATCAAAACTAATATAACATTGTATGTCAATTATGCCTCAATAATAAATTAAAAAAAAAGAAAATGCTTGTCTTCAAAATTATATTAATGGTTGTATAGTATTTCATTATATGAATACATTTTAATTTTTAGTGTATTATAAATAATGCTATGATGAATATCTGCAAATAATATCTTGTACATTCATGATTCTTTTTTCTAAAAAGTAAATATGTGAGATCAAAAAGTGTTCCAACATATTTGTAAGTTTATTTGTATCATCAAAAAGTCTGATTTAACTCATCTATTTTGAATATTTTACCTATATCAATATTTGTGAAATCTTGTGACAACCAGTGATTGTGTTTACTGCTTACCTTAAGTTATGTTTCTGTACTCATTTTTAACTGCTCTAACAGTATTGAATTTCTTTTTTTAATTTTTATATTTTTTATTTAATTTTTTTTTAAGATTTTATTTATTTATTTGACAGAGAGAGACACAGTAAAAGAGGGAACACAAGCAGAGGAAGCAGGAGAGGGAGAACAGGCTTCCCGCAGAGCAGGGAGCCTGATGCGGGGTTCGATCCCAGGACCCTGGGATCATGACCTGAGCCAAAGGCAGACGCTTAATGACTGATCCACCCAGATGCCCCTTTTTTCCTTTTTTTAGATAAACAATTTTATTTAAAATATATTACAAAACTTATGGGTCCACCTGAGACATGGTGATTTATTGTTATTTTTTTATTGAGATAAAATTGGTATATAATATATTAGTTTCAGGTACACAACATAATAATTCAATATTTGTTTAACCTACAAAATAATTACCACAATACATCTGCTTACCATCTATCACTATACAATTTACCACCTTGACCCATTTTGCCCATCTGCCTTCAATTCCCTTTTCCTCTGATAACCACAAATCTGTTCTCTTTATCTGTATGGTTTTGTTTTGGGTTTTTGTTTGTTTGTTCATTTGTTTTGCTTTTTAAATGCCATATGTAAGTGAGATCATTTGATATTTGTCTTTCTCTGTCCGACTTACTCCACTTAGCATGATGCCCTTGTATGTGGCAATATATATTGCCACATCTTCTGTACCCATTTGTCCATTGATGGACACTATTGTTTCCATGTCCTGGTTATTGTAAATAATGCTGCAGTGAACATGGAGTTGCATATATCTTTTTGAATTAGCATTTTTGTTTTCTTTGGATGAATACCCAGAGGTGGAATTGCTGGATCATATGGTAGTGCTAGTTTTAATTTTTTTAGTAACCACCATACTGTTTTCCATATTAGCTGTATCAATTTACATTTCCACTAGTAGTGTAGGAGGATTCCCTTTTCTCCGCATCCTCTCCAACTCTTGTCATTTTTTTTTATCTTATTAATAATTGCCATTCTGGCCAGTATGAAGTGCTCGTTGTGGTTTTGATTTGATTCTCTGATAATTCATGATGTTTAACATTTTTTTCATGTGCCTGTTGGTCACCTCTATGTCTTCTTTGGAAAAATACCTGTTTAGATCCTCTGACCATTTTTATGTGGATTGTTTGGTTTTTTGTTTTGTTTTTGCTCTCAAGTTGTATAAGTTCTTTATATATTTTGGCTATTAACCCTTTATTGGATATATGATTTGAAAATCTTTTCTTCCATTCCTTTTTCATTTTGTAGATAGTTTCTTTTGCTATGTAGAAGCTTTTTAGATAGGTGTAGTCCCATTTGCTTATTTTTGCTTTTGGAGTCAAATCCAAAAATTCAATGCCAAGACCAGTGTCAAAGAACTTACCATCTTTGTTTTCTTCTAGAATTATTATGGTTTCAGGTCTTTCATCTATTTTGAGTTCTAATTTGTTCAAGTCTTTAATCTATTTTGAATTCATTTAGTATATGGTATATGTAGTTTTATTCTTTTGAAGGTGACTGTCCAGCTTTCTCAACACCATTTATTGAAGAGACTATCCTTTCCCCAATGTATATTCTTGGCTCCTTTGTAGTAAAGTAATTGGCCACTATGTGTGGGTTTATTTGTGGGCTCACTATTCTTTTCCACTGCTCTATGTGTCTGTTTTTATGCCAATACCATATTGTTTTGATTATTATAGCTTTGTAGTACAGTTTGAAGTCAAGGAGCTTGACACCTCCTTGTTTATTCTTCTTTCTCAAGATTGGTTTGGCCATTGAGGGTCTTTTGTAGTTCCATATAAGTTTTAAAATTATTTGGTCTAGTTCTGTGAAAAGTGTCATGGGAATTTTGATAGGTAATGCATTGAATCTATAGATTGCTTTGGTTTAGTATGGACATCTTAACAATGTTAATTCTTCCGACCCATGAGCATGGAGTATCTTTCCATTTATTTGTGTCCTCTTCAGTTTCTTTCACCAGTATCTTTATAGTTTTCAGTTTGCAGGACTTTTACCTCCTTGGTTAGATTTATTCCTAGGTATTTTATTCTTTTTGATGCAATTGTAAATAGAATTGTTTTCTTGATTTCTCTTTTTGGTGGTTTGTCATTAGTGTACAAAAATGTGACAGACTTCTGTATACTGATTTTGTATCCTGCAACTTTTCTGAATTCATTCATTAGTTCTAATAGTTTTTTTGTGGAGTCTGTAGGGTTTTATATATATATATATCTAGTATCATGTCATCTGCAAATAGTGACAGTTTTACTTCTTCCTAATGTGGACTGTTTTTTCTTGCTTACTTGCTGTGACCAGGGCTTCCAGTACTATGTTGAATAAAAGCGATGAGAGTGGCGGGGTGCCTGGGTAGCTCAGTTGGTTAAGTATCGAGCTCTTGGTTTTGGCTCAAGTCATGATCTCATGGGTTGTGGGATCGAGCCCCGTGTCGGGCCCTATGCTCAGTGCAAAGTCTGCTTGAGATTCTCTGTCTCTGCCCCTCTCTCTGCTCATGTTCTCTCTCTATGTCTCAAATAAATAAAATCTTTTTTAAAAAAGTGATGAGAATGGGTGTCATTGTCTTATTCCAGTCTTAGAGGAAAAGCTTTCAACTTCTCACTATTGAGTATGATGTTAGCTGTAGTCTTGTTATAAATAGCCTTTATTATGTTGAGGTACATTCCCTCTATATCCATTTTGCTGAGAATTTTTATTGTAAATGGATGCCAAATTTTGTTAAATGCTTTTTCTGCATCTGTTGAGGTGATCATATGATTTTTAGCCTTCATTTGTTAATGTGGTGCCTCATGTTAATTGATTTGCAGATGTTGAACTGTCTTACTACCCTGGAGTAAATCCCACTTGATCATGGTGTATGTTCCTGTTAATGTATTGTTGAATTCATTTGGCTAATATTTTGTTGAGGATTTTTGCATCTGTGTTCCTTAGGGATATTTGGCCTGTTATTTTCTCATTTTGTGGTATTCTACTCTGGTTTGTTATCAGGGTAAAGCTGGCCTTGTAAAATGAGTTTGAAAGTGTTCTTAAGTTTTTTTGGAGGAGTTTGAGAATGATAGGTATAAAATCTTTTTTGAATGTTTGGTAGAATTCACCAGTGAAACCATTTGGTCCTGGACTTTTGTTTGTTGGGAGGTTTTTGATTCCTGATTCAATCTCCTTACTAGTTGGTACTTTCTTCAGATTTTCAATTTCTTCAAGATTTAGTCTTGGAAGACTGTATGTTTCTAAAAACATCCATTTCTTCTACATTGCCCAATTTCTTGGCATGTAATTGTTCTTAACACCAATGATCCTTTGTATTTATGTGGTATCAGTTGTAACATGTCCTCTTTCATTTCTGATTTTATTTATTCAAAGTCCTCTTATTTTCTTGCTGACTCTAGCTAAAGTTTTGTCAATTTTACATTTTCCAAGAACCAGCTCTTAATTTCATTGATCTTCTCTTTTGTCTTTTTAATCTCTATTTCATTTATTTCTGCTCTACTCTGTGTTGTTCCCTTACTTCTAACTTTGGGCTTTGTTTATTCTTTTTCTAGTTCTTTAGATGTTAAGTTAGATGATCTATTTGAGATTTGTCTTGTTTCTTGAGGTAGGCCCATATTGCTATGAACTACCCTCTGATAACTGCCTTTGCTGCATCCCATAGATGTTGGATTGTTGCATTTCCATTTTCATTTGTCTCAAGGTATTTTTTGACTTCCCCTTTGATTTCTTTATTGACCCATTAGTTCAGTAGCATGTTGTTTAATCTCCACATACTTGTGATTTTTCCAGTTTTCTTCTTGTAATTGATCTCTAGTTTTCATACTGTTGTGGTCAGAGAATATGCTCAATATTATTTCAGACTTCTTAAATTTATTGTATTTTTTTGTGGCCTAATATGAGATCTATCCTGGAGAATGTTCTGTGTGCACTTGAGAAGAATGTGTGTATTCTGCTGCTTTTGGATGGGATGTTCTGTATAAAATATCAAGTCCATCTGGTCTTATGTGTCATTTAAGGCTGATGTTTCCTTGTTGATTTTTCTCTCTGGATGATCTATTTATTGATGTAAGTAGGGGTATTAAAGTTCTCTACTATATTGTATTGCTGTTAATTTCTCCTTTTGGTCTGGTAATATTTGATCTTGTAATATTTATATAATTAGGTGCTTCTCTGTTGGCACACAAATACTTACAAATTTTATATCATCTTTTTGGATTGACCCTTTTCTCATTGTATGATGCTCTTTGTCTTTTGTTACTGTCTTTGTTTTAAAGTCTATTTTGTCAGATACAAGTATAGCAATACCACTTTTCTTTTTGTTTCCATTTGCATGGAATATCTTTTCCATCCCTTGATTTTCATTCTTTGTGTGTCCTTAGATCTAAAGTTAGTCTCTTGGGGCACCTGGGTGGCTCAGTCATTAAGCATCTGCCTTTGGCTCAGGTCATGATCCCAGGCCCCGCATCAGGCTCCCTCCTCCGTGGGAAGCCTGCTTCTCCCTCTCCCACTCCTCCTGCTTGTGTTTCCTCTCTCGCTGTGTCTCTCTCTGTCAAATAAATAAAATCTTTAAAAAAATAATAAAGTTAGTCTCTTTTAGGCAAAAGAGATGAGTCTTGTGATTTGCTTTTTTTTTTAATAAATCCATTCAGTCACACTGTGTCTTTTGATTGGAAAATGTGGTCCATTTATATTTAAAGTAATTATTGATAGGTATATAACATATTCTCATTTTGTTAAGTTTTCTGTCTTTTTGTAGTTTCTCTCTGTTAATTTCTTCTTTTCTTGCTGTCTTCCCTTTTGGTTTAATGCCTTTTTTTAGTGTTATGTTTAGATTCCTTTCTTATTATTTTCTGTGTATCTACTATAGGTTTTTGGTTTTTGGTTTTTGGTTGTTTTTGGTTAAGTTTCATATATATATAACAGTCTATATATAGCAGTCTGTTTTAAGTTGATAGCAACTTTAATTTGAATGCATTCTAAAAGCTACATTCCCTCCCCCACATTTTATGTTTCTAATATTGTACATCTTTTAATTTTGTATATCCCTTAAATGACTATTGCAGTTATAATTTTTCTACTTTTGCTCTTTAGCCTTTAAGCTGATTTTATGTGGTTAATTTACTACCTTTACTATTTATTTGCCCATTAGATTTTTACTTGCATATGTGTTCTAGTTATTAGATAGTGCCCTTTCTTTATACCCTAAAGAAGTCCCTTTAAAATTTTTTTTTTAAAGATTTTATTTATTTATTCATGAGAGACAGAGAGAGAGAGAGAGAGAGAGAGGCAGAGGGAGAAGCAGGCTCCCGAGGAGCAGGGAGCCTGACGCGGGACCCGATCCCAGGACCCTGGGATCATGACCTGAGCCGAAGGCAGACGCTTAACCATCTGAGCCACCCAGGCGCCCCCCCTTTAAAATTTCTTATAAGGCCAGTTTAGTGGTGGTAAACTCCTTTAGTTTTTCTTGTCTGGAAAACTCATTATCTCTCCTTCAATTCTGAAAGATAATTTTGCTAGGTAGATTATTCTTGGTTGGAAGTTTTGTTTTGTTTTGTTTTCCCTTTCAGCACTTTGAGTATATTATAATACCCTCTTCTGGCCTGCAGAGTTTCTGCTGAAAAATCAGCTGATAGTCTTATGGGGGCGCAGGGCTTCCCTTGTATGTAACTGGTAGCTTTTTTTCTTGCTGCTTTTAATATTCTCTCTTTATCTTTACCTTTTGATATTTTCATTATAATGTATCTTGGTATGGATTTTTTTGGGTTCATCTTATTTGGAACTCTCTTTGCTTTCTGGACCTGGATGTCTGTTTCCTCAGGTTAGGGAAGTTTTCAGCCATTATTTCTTCAATAAGCTTTCTGCTTCTTTCTCTCTTCTCCTTTGGAACCTCACTAATGTGAATGTTATTACCCTTAATGTTGTCTCGTAAGTCGCTATCTTCAGTTAATTTTTTTTTTTCTTTTTACTGCTCTTTTTGGATGAGTTCCATTGCTTTGTCTTGAAGCTCACTGATCCCTTTTTCTACTTTGTCTAGTCTGCTATTAAACCCCTGTAATGTATTTTTCAATTCAGTTATTGTATTCTTCAGCTCTGTGACTTCTGTTTGGTACTTTCTTATATTTTCTGCCTCATTGTTAAAGTTTCACTGTGCTCATCCATTCTTTGCTTGAGTTCAGTGAACATCTTTATGAATACTGCTTTGAACTCTAAATCAGGGGAATTACTTAATTCCACTTCATTAGGATGTTTTTCTGAAGTTTTTTCTTGTTCTTTAATTTGGAACATATTCCTTTATTTTCTCAGTTTGCTTTACTCTCTCTGTTTGTTTCTATGTATTAGATGAAACAGCCACCTCTTCCAATCTTTAAGGAATTGGTAAGGAATGGGTAAAGTTATGGGCATGCCCCACCCTCAGCTCTCTTTCCCGGCCTTGGTAAATCCATGGGTGAACCCCAGCTCCAGTGCTCTTTTCATGCATTGCCAAAGCTGTGGGCATGTCCTACCCCAGTGTTCCTCCCACATCTTGCTAAAGCCATGAATGTGCTCTGCACTCAGCACTCTTCCCCTGCATCACTATAACTCTCAGTACTCTCCTACAGCCTCACTAAAGCTGGCCTTCTGTAGGAGTTGAACTGTGTTGTTCAGCTTTGCCCTAGCTCTTGGTAGTCTCATGAACTTTTGTGATTGTCTAAGTAGACTGATTTATTCTTGGTCCCCATTGTTGAAGGAGTGCCAAGACCTGTCAGTGTTCCAAACAGAGTGATCTCAAGTCAAGACCTCATTTCAGGCTGACTGGAAACAGATTCTCAGGCAGCAGCTTTTAAAGAATGCAAATATATACACTTCTGTGGGACTACAAGTGTAAACTCTGCTGCCAGACCAGAAGATCTGGAGGTGTCCCCTGGGCAACAGTTATAAAAAGCAGGGCTTCAGACAAGTGTATACACTTCTTTCCAGGAGGTATCAGTGAGCTGTGATAAGGCCACGGGAGGGCTCAAAGAAGGTATCTCCCTGCCTTTGGTCCCTGAGAGCACCCCTGTAATCTCTAGATATGTGACTAACATGAAGCCTGTTCCACAGGTTGAAACTCTAGGACAAGTAGATGGGCCTTTTTCACAGGCACACTTGATTGCTGTCTGTGCAGTGCTATGGGTTTGGTAACCTGTGTAGAACTGTCTTTCTGATTTTTATAGTCCTGTGGGGCCCAGCAAGAGAAGCCCCTCTGCTATCAGGCTGGGTAATCAAGGGGTATCCCTTGTATGGACTGTGCTTGATGGCCAGCTTTAGTGCGGCTGCAGGAGAGTGCTGAGGGTTATAGTCATGCAGGGGAAGAGTGCTGGGTGCAGAGCACACTCATGGCTTTAGCAAGTTGTGGGAGGAGCACTGGGGTAGAACATGCCCACAGCTTTGGCAATGCAGGAAAAGAGCACTGGAGCTGGGGCTTAGCCATGGACTTACCAAGGCCAGGAAAGAGCACTGAGGGTGGGGCAAGCCCATAACTTTACCCATGTAGGAGAAAAGTGCTGGGGGCCAGACACCTGCACTTGCCATCAGTACTAGTAAAGTAGAGAGAGATGGAGAGTGGGGAAAATGATGCTTTCCATCTCCAAAGAAAGTCCCCACTTGTCCCTGCTCCTTCAGCAGACACTTCTATATTAGCAAATGAATCTTCACGTATAATCCAGTCATTTCTCAAACTGCTGACTTTTTGCTGGGTCCTGGGAGGAGTGAGTCATTGCACAAGCTCCTCAAAAGGAGTATCTCAAATCCCTGCATTCCCCCAGTCCTCCTGGGTGTATGCCCCATTGGTTTTCAAAGCCAGATGTTTGGGGGGGGGCTTGTCTTTCCAGTGCAGGTCGTACAGGGTTGGGGTGTCAGATAGCATAAACCCCTCACTCCTCAGAGAGAGGCTTCAGTATTGTGAGATCCCTCCCTATTGTAGGTCACTACTAGGGTTTGGGGTGAGATCGAGTCTCTGCTTCTGCCACCCACCTTGATGTGGCCCATTTATCCCTTGTTGTGGAGGGGGCTATTCAGCTAGAATTCAACAGGAATTATTCCATATGTAACTGTAGTTTTGGTATATCTGAGGAAGGAGGTGAGTTCATGTTCTTTTTATGCAGCCATCTTTGACTGCCTCATAATTTATATATTTTTATATGTCTTGTTTGAAATACTGAATATAAAATATATCAAGAGCATGTAATTTATTTTTACAAATATTTTCACTTGTTAACCAAGTAGCTATTTAGTTAAAAAAGGTTTTTTTTCCTAGAACTCTAGATGACTTTGTAAATAACCTTGAATGATTTGAGAAACATTTATGTAATAGAATCTTTAATTGAATAAACTAATCAAAATTTATTGGCTATATTCTTCTCTTTAAACATTTATTGTATATAGTTTTAAAAATTTATATGTATTTGTAATTAGCAGTAGAGATGACTAGAGCTGATGTGAACTGGATGCAGCTATGGACAAATGTGCAACTCTTTATTTCACTTCATAAATGCAGAGAGATATAGTAAGTCTCCAAGCAGTGAAACTCTGATGAACTTTCAAATCTTTCTTTTTTACTCTGTTTTACTGATTATTTCCACTTTCATTGTTTTAGTGGGGTCAGATGAGCTGGATAGCTACATGTATCAGACAGTGGGTCATCACGCAATTGATTTGTATGCAGAAGCGATGGCTCTTCCCCTCTATCGCCGCACCATAAGAGGAAGGAGTGTGGATACAGGACGAGTGTACACCAAATGTGAAGGTGATGAGGTTGAAGATCTCTATGAGCTTTTGAAACTTGTTAAGGTATGCCCAGTGACCAATTACATCAACTGAATTATTTAGTAATAAATAATTAAAAACTGTTCATTCCATTACCTGAATTATTTAGTAATAAATAATTAACAACTGTTAGTGTTCCAACTATTGTTTGAAAAGATATTTTGTGTTTTTGGATGAAAAGAAAACTTACTATGTCTTTGTATTAAATACTACTTAAAAACAAAACTTTTGGTATTGTTTGGCATTCAGGGTTGTCAGATGATATTTAATTAAGTTTTCCTTAGGATTTTGTAGCTGATGAAATTTTAATCTTTTTTTAAGCAAATACTTATTGAATGCCTACTATGTGCATGGTATATAGTTCTAGGCACTGGAGATAGGGCAATGAACAGATCAGACAAAGCCTTGTTTTGCTGGAGCTTACTTTCCAGTGGAAGCAAACAGATAATAGACAAGCAAATCATATGCTTGGTGGTAAAGAGTATTATGGAGAAGAATGAAACAGTCAAGGTGATAAGGAGTGATGACGAGGGGTGGTCAAGCAAGACCTTTCTGGTATGGTGAAATTTAAGTGGACCTAATGAAAGTGAGAGACTGAGCCTTGCTTAAATCTAGTAAGAGAGGTATAAATTAAATACTTAAGTCCTGGTACCTAAGAGTTTAGCAGCCATTGTGCATTCATTGTTAATTTTTCTAAATAGAAAATTTAGGAGAGAAAGTATGGGACTCATATATCTAATAGATACTATATTCAGTACATGTTAATTCATGGAGATTATTTTATACTAAGCCATTATCTTTTCGTTTTCATTGATAGTTAACTGTTTGAATACATTCTGTATTTTTCTTAACATGAATTTTTTTCAGTCAGCTATAGTCAGTTCATACAAGGCATATCTAATGAAATAGAGACTTTAAGCTGATATTTCCTGCTTGTCTTAGCATTTTTTCACAAAAGAAAGGAAGATTTCTTTCCTTTCTACCAAGGGACATTGCATTTCATTTTCTCATTCTTCAGAGAAGCTCGGCTTTTCAGAAGTTACATTATGAACTAATGTCATGAAAATTTGCTGGTCTCAAATAGTTACTTCAGTGTTATACTTTAAATTTGATGCTGATCAAAGCTTAATACCAATTAAGGATTTTGATTAAGAAAAATATATGAAGCATTTAAATTCTTTCAAAGTTTGCTTGATTGAAATATTTCTCATTTTGTATGTCAGAACATTTTCATTTTTTTTTTACCCTTTAAAAAAGAAACTGATAGGGAAAATTTTTCGAATAATGCCATAATTTAGTTATGGATAGCATAAGAAGTAGATATTTTTCAAAGGAAATTTCAGGGACCTCCCTTCTTTCCTGTGGGAAGAGACATACTAATGACAACTATTTTGATTTTCAAACAAGGGAGAAGGGCATAAAAGTTCCACCTTAAATGGTCTTCTCTATATAAATAAGATCTTGACACTGTTCTCTTTAAGGTGTGAAATAATGAGTGCAAAGTCTGCATTTTTTAAATTTCTTTTTCAGGGTACAAAGAAATTGGGTAATAAGTTTTTAGCATAAACCGATATTACAAAATGGTGGGACTCACATGAGAAGTAATTGGATTGCTTAAAAATCACTGATAACTGATAACTTTGGAGAAACTATGTGATAATAACAGCCTTCCAAGAAAGGGAAGGATAATAAATTACTAATCAATTTAATTAAAAATGGGCAGATTAGTAGTAATTAAGAAGAAATTTCCCTTTTGATCCATGCTGTCTTTGGAGAAATGGATGCTTTGCCATTATCTTTATAGTAACCGTCAGTTATGACATAAATTAATGCTAATGTTAAATCTTGACAACTGCTTTGGAAGTTCGTACATGATAATTATAACTATAGTTGAAAGAGATGTTATCAAGTTGTCGGGGACTAAATAGTTCCTTCTTTTTCTGTATAGAAATAGTAATTTTACTGTAGGATATTTTAAGGACATAAATATTGGAAATATATTGCTTTTATGGAAGATATTGTATAACGAGGTTTTATAGTTAAATCCATTTATGAAACACTGGTGTAAGGATTCCAATAGAGGTCTTACATATTCTAACAAATAATTGAGTAATTATGGAAAAAAACGAATCTAGAAGAACTATAATTCTTCAAGTTAGTGTTTACTCATTCTAAGAAAAAGATGGAATTGCAATTTTTAATCCTTTGACTATTAATGAGCTTTGGAAGCATTTAGATTCATTTTCATTGTAAACATTTATTTATAACAGGTTGCAGTTTTGTGACTTTTATAATGTACGTCAGTCTTTTGGTTTTGTATCTCTTTTTTCCCCAAAATAGTAGAGCTAATTTTTGAGTAGGAGAGGTTTCTTTTTGCAAAGTATGTTGATGACTAATTGCTGAAAAGAAGTCGCAATGATTAACTATTTTGTAGAAGTTTTGAAAACTAATAGAAATGTAATAAGCCTTTATATCTCATAGATTACCAGGTGATTATGACAAGTAGATACATATGTGTATCTCAAAGTTACAAAATAACTTGATTTTCATATAGCTAGTCTTTTTTAATTCTTTAGAATTTATTTAATATTAAAATGTCTCCATGGTTTTCATCTGGATTAATTTGGCATATAGATAACTTGGATTATTTCCGGGAAATACAGTAATTTTCAAATTCTTTGTGTTTTCTTTTTAAGTCATGGAAGAAATGTAATCATTACTGAAGGGTACATGTAAACACCATATCCCTATGGGGAATATATTTAAGGATTAACATACTCATTCTTTCTCCAGTGGTTTGGAGGCACTTCTTACTGTTCCTGGTATCTTCCTCTTTCTTGGTTATTCCCTCTTTTCAAGTAGAGTCCATCTTTAAGAAACTTCCATAGAGAAGGTACTTTGAAATCCTTATATTTTGGCAATGTTCCTTTTCTGCCACCACATTTCATGGATACGTTGTTTGAACTTAAAATTTTAGATTGAAAAGTAATTTTTCCTCAAACCATTGAAGATATTGTGCTATGGTCTGGTAACATTTTGCTGATGAGAAGTTTGAGGCTGATGTGATTTTTGTTCTTTTAAGCTAAGTCGTTTTTCCTCCCTGTTAAATTTTATGATTGTGTCTTTATGGTTGGTGTACTGAAATGTCACAATAATGCATTCGATATTGAAGGTTGCTTCTCCAGTATCTGTTCTGAGCTTCCTGTTGAGTGACAGCATGTGCCTGTCCTTTTTCCCATAATGACCGTTTAGGGATGGTATTAATCCAGGTGAAAGCCAGTCACAACATGGCATTCTCCTGACTATGGTGATTGGATCAGGGATGGTTTTGTTAACCTATGTGTACCAAATAGAATGAAGCCTAGGATGAGAGATGGTTGGCAAAAGATAAACACTTTCTCTAGTACAGAAGGATGTGTGGATGTAAGACCTAGAACTGCTATGGCTTTTTGTTTTTGGATGGAAGAAAACCTGATATCAAATCTGACACAAAACATAGCAGAGCCCATATGATTGCAGTTTGAGGAAGGCTCTGTGACATCCTCTTCCTTTATTTGATAATTTGCTCTCCTGATTCTCTCTATTCTCCTTTTCTGTTACTCTCATTGATCAGATGTTAGACATCCTAGATTGAATCTTCATGTCTCTTGTCTTTTTTCACATTTTCTACCCTTGTGTCATTTTGTTGTACATTATGTGAGATTTCCTTTTTAAATGCCCTACTTTCTTAGCAATCATATTTTCAGTATTCAGTAACTTTGTTTATTGATTGTTTCTTTTTTATAACAGCTTATTTCTCCTTCAATAGATATAACATCAAATTAGTTTTTTTAAACATCATCTTTTGTTTCCTAAAATATTAATGTTTTCTTTAGGGTCTTTTTTCTTTTATTTTTTTCTCTTTCATGTTGTAGTCTTTTCTCAGCTGTTTTGGTTGTGTATTCATATCTAAGAATAAGGCAAGAGCAAAGCTGACTGTGAACATTTTTGATTTTAGAGTTTTCAGCCCCACATCTCACACTTGTTGTACCTGGAGTTCAGGATAATGTAGCCTAGTTTGTTTTCTTCCTTGGCTTTCTTCTCTTCAATACAAATAGTAGGTTACAGCTTCTTATGCTGATTTATCAGTCATTGTTCCTTCTTGATCTGTTGATTCAAGAAATTTATTGAAATCCTTTTGCCATTGATGTCTGCCCCTGCCTGCCCCATATTCTCTTTGTTTTCTAGAGGTTTTACCTTTGTTTTTATTTTAATAAACTCTCTTCATCCAGAAATCTGTGTTAATTTCATTCTAATGGAATTCATTTCATATTCTTCCCAAAGTTGAATATTCAGTTTCAGTCTTCCTCTTCTAATCCTTGCTACTTTTCTTCTCTCATATTCTTTTTCTCATTAGGCATTTTATCTTGGTGTTGATGATCTTAAATTCCTTAATTAACACTTATATTATAATTTGAATATGATAATGAGTAATTGTCTTTGTTTTTTAAACAGAATGTTTACTTTTTATAGAAAAGTTTATAAATAACTGATTTTTTAAAAACTAGATTTTAACTTAATATTTTTAGAAAACATCAATTGCCACTTTACTGTTTGTATTGGTTAGATTTATGTTGATTACAAGAGTTTCCTTCTTGGTTTGTCTCTTTTGCTTTATTCATTTGTTTTGTTTCTTAAATTCCAGATGTGAGTGAAATCATTGGTATTTGTCTTTCTCTGACTGATTTATTTCACTTAGCATTATATTCTCTAGATCCATCCATGTTATTGCAAATGGCAAGATTTCGTTCTTTTTTATGGCTGAATAATATTCCATTGAATATATATATGCCACCTCTTCTTTATCCATTCATCTATCAATGAACACCTGAGCTGCTTCCATAATTTCACTATTGTAAATAATGCTACAGTAAACATAGGAGTGCGTATATCTTTTCAAATTAGTGTTTTGTATTCTTTGGGTAAATATCCAGTAGTGGAATTATTGGATCATATGTTAGTTCTATTTATAACTTTTTGAGGAACCTCCATACTGTTTTCCACAGTGGCTGCACCAGTTTGCATTACCACCAGTAGTGCACAAGGGTTCCTTTAAGAAAAGGAGACTTTATTGACAATAACCTAAAGATAAGTTTGGCTTCAAGTAAACTAGATACAGGAAACAAATTATATAATCAGAATCTTTTTTTCCCCGTTTCCATCTCTTTCTTTTATTTTCTGTTGATTCCATTCTCTAACTAGATCCTTATAGTCAGAAGATGGTTCCTGGTTACATTCTTCCTGGTTCAAATCTAGTAGAAAAAGCTCCAGTCTTTTAAAATAACTCAAAGGAAAACCCAATTATATTTTATTGTCGCTTAGTGGCCTGACTTGTATCATCCATGAGCCAGTTGTTGGGAGAAGATGATTTCGTTTGACTGGTAGGCTTAGTTCATATGCCATTCCTGGAGCAAGAGATGGAGTCATGATTACTGGAACTATAGTTTACTATGGTTCTTTTTATTTTTCCACTTTAAATTTTTTATTGTTATGTTAATCACCATACATTACATCATTAGTTTTTGATGTACTGTTCCATGATTCATTGTTTGTGCATAACACCCAGTGCTCCACACAGAACATGCCCTCTATAATACCCATCACCAAGCTAACACATCCCCCCACCCCCTCCCCTCTAGAAACCCGTTTGTTTCTCAGAGTCCATCATCTCTCATGGTTCGTCTCTCCCTGCGCTTTCCCCCCCTTCATTATTCCCCTCCTACTATCTTCTTCTTCTTTTCTTTTTGCTTAACATATATTGCATTATTTGTTTCAGATGTACAGATCTGTGATTCAACAGTCTTGCACAATTCACAGTGCTCACCATAGCACATACCCTACCCAATCTCTATCACCCAGCCACCCCCTCCCTCCCATCCCCCACCACTCCAGCAACCCTCAGTTTGTTTCCTGAGATGAAGAATTCTTCATATCAGTGAGGTCATATGATACATGTCTTTCTCTGATTGACTTATTTCCCTCAGCATAACACCCTCCAGTTCCATCCACGTTGTTGCAAATGGCAAGATCTCATTCCTTTTGACGGCTGCATAATATTCCATTGTGTATATATACCACTGCTTCTTTATCCATTCACCTGTCGATGGACATCATGGCTCTTCCCACAGTTTGGCTATTGTGGACATTGCTGCTATAAACATTGGGGTGCACGTACCCCTTCGGATCCCTACATTTGTATCTTTGTGGCAAATACCCAGTAGTGCAATTGCTAGATCGTATGGTAGCTCTATTTTCAACTGTTTGAGGAACCTCCATACTGTTTTCCAGAGTGGTTGCACCAGCTTGCATTCCCACCAACAGTGTAGGAGGGTTCCCCTTTCTCTGCATCCCCGCCAACATCTGTCATTTCGTGACTTGTTAATTTTACCCATTCTGACGGGTGTGAGGTGGTGTCTCATTGAGGTTTTGATTTGGATTTTCCTGATGCCGAGCGACATTGAGCACTTTTTCATGTATCTGTTGGCCATTTGGATGTCTTCTTTGGAAAAATGTCTGTTCATGTCTTCTACCCATTTCTTCATTGGATCATTTGTTCTTTGGGTGTTGAGTTTGATAAGTTCTTTATAGATTTTGGATATTAGCCCTTTACCTGATATGTCATTTGCAAATATTTTCTCCCATTCTGTCGGTTGTCTTTTGGTTTTGTTGACTGTTTCTTTTGCTGTGTAAAAGCTTTTTTACTTGATGAAATCCCAATAGTTCATTTTTGTCCTTGATTCCCTTGCCTTTGGCGATGTTTCGAGAAATAAGTTGCTGCGACTGAGGTAAAAGAGGTTGCCGCCTGTGTTCTCCTTTAGGATTTTGATGGACTCTTGTCTCACATTTAGGTCTTTCAACCATTTGGAGTCTATTTTTGTGTGTGGTGTAAGGAAATGGTCCAGTTTCATTCTTCTGCATGTGGCTGTCCAATTTTCCCAACACCATTTGTTGAAGAGACTGTCTTTCTTCCATTGGACATTCTTTCCTGCTTTGTCAAAGATTAGTTAACCATAGAGTTGAGAGTCCATTTCTGGGCTCTCTATTCTGTTCTATTGATCTATGTGTCTGTTTTTGTGCCAGTATCATACTGTCTTGATGACAGCTTTGTAATAGAGCCGGAAGTCCGGAATTCTGATGCTGCCAGCTTTGCTTTTCTTTTTCAACGGCCCTCTGGCTATTCGGAGTGTTTTCTGGTTCCATACAAATTTTAGGATTATTTGTTCCATTTCTTTGAAAACAATGGATGGTACTTTGATGGGGATTGCAATGAATGTGTAGATTGCTCTAGGTAGCATTGATGTCTTCACAATGTTTGTTCTTCCAATCCATGAGCATGGAAGGTTTTTCCATTTCTTTGTGTCTTCCTCAATTTCTTTCGTGAGTATTCTATAGTTTTCTGAGTACAGATCCATTGCCTCTTTGGTTAGATTTATTCCTAGGTATCTTATGGTTTTGGGTGCAACTGTAAATGGGATCGACTCCTTAATTTCTCTTTCTTCTGTCTTGTTGTTGGTGTATAGGAATGCCACTGATTTCTGTGCATTGATTTTATATCCTGCCACTTGACTGAATTCCTGTATGAGTTCTAGCAGTTTTGGGGTGGAGTCTTTTGGGTTTTCCACATACAGTATCATATCATCTGCAAAGAGTGAGAGTTTGATTTCCTCCTTGCCGATTTGGATGCCTTTGATTTCTTTTTGTTGTCTGATTGCTGTGGCTAGGACTTCTAATACTATGTTGAATAGCAGTGGTGATAGTGGACATCCCTGCCACGTTCCTGACCTTAGGGGGACAGCTCTCAGTTTTTCCCCATTGAGAATGATATTCGCTGTAGGTTTTTCATAGATGGCTTTTATGGTATTAAGGTATGTACCCTCTATCCCTATACTCTGAAGAGTTCTGATCAAGAAAGGATGCTGTACTTTGTCAAATGCTTTTTCTGCATCTGTTGGGAGGATCATATGATTCTCGTTCTTTCTTTTGTTTATATATTGTATCACGTTGATTGATTTGCAGATGTTAAACCAACCTTGCAGCCCAGGGATAAATCCCACTTGGTCGTGGTGAATAATCTTTTTAATGTACTGTTGGATCCTATTGGCTAGTACTTTGGTGAGAATTTTTGCATCCATGTTCATCAAGGATATTGGTCTGTAATTCTCCTTTTTGATGGGGTCTTTGGTTTTGGATCAAGGTAATGGTGGCCTCATAAAATGAGTTTGGAAGTTTTCCTTCCATTTCTATTTTTTGGAACAGTTTCAGGAGAATAGGTATTAATTTGTCTTTAAATGTTTGGTAGAATTCCCCTGGGAAGTCGTCTGGCCCTGGGCTTTTGTTTGTTGGGAGATTTTTGATGACTGCTTCAATTTCCTTAGTGGTTAAAGGTCTGTTCAGGTTTTCTGTTTCTTACTGGTTCAGTTTTGGTAGTGGATACATGTCTAGGAAAGCATCCATTTCTTCCAGCTTATCTAATTTACTGGCATAGAGTTGCTCATAATATGTTCTTATAATTGTTTGTATTTCTTTGGTATTGGTTGTGATCTCTCCTCTTTCATTCATGATTTTGTTGATTTGGGTCATTTTTCTTTTTGATGTCTGGCCAGGGGTTTATCAAACTTGTTAATTCTTTCAAAGAACCAGCTCCTAGTTTCGTTGATCTGTTCTACTGTTCTTTTGGTTTCTGTTTCATTGATTTCTGCTCTGATGTTTATTATTTCTCTTCTCCTGCTGGGTTTAGACTTTATTTGCTGTTTTGTCTCTAGCTCCTTTAGGTGTAGGGTTAGGTTGTATATTTGAGACCTTTCTTGTTTCTTGAGAAAGGCTTGTATTGCTCTATACTTTCCTCTCAGGACTACCTTTGCTGCATCCCAAAGATTTTGAACAGTTGTCTTTTTATTTTCATTGGTTTCCATGAATTTTTAAAATTCTTGTTTAATTTCCTGGTTGACCCATTCATTCTTTAGTAGGATGCTCTTTAGCCTCCATGTATTTGAGTTCTTTCCAACCTTCCTCTTGTGATTGAGTTCTAGTTTCAAAGCATTGTGGTCTGAAAATACGCAGGGAATGATCCCAATCTTTTGGTACTGGTTGAGACCTGATTTGTGACCTAGGATGGGATCTATTCTGGAGAATGTTCCATGGGCACTAGAGAAGAATGTGTATTCCATTGCTTTGGGTAGAATGTTCCAAATATGTCTGTGAAGTCCATTTGGTCCAGTGTGTCATTTAAAGTCTTTATTTCCTTGTTGATCTTTTGCTTAGATGATCTGTCCATTTCAGTCGGGGGGGGTGTTAAAGTCCCCCACTATTAATGTGTTGTTGTCAGCGTGTTTCTTTGCTTTTGTTATCAATTGCCTATATAATTGGTTGCTCCCATGTTAGGGGCATAGATATTTACAATTGTTAGATCTTCTTGTTGGATAGACCCTTTAAGTAGGATATAGTGTCCTTCCTCATCTCTTAGTACAGTCTTTGTTTTAAAATCTAATTTGTCTGATAAAAGGATTGCCACCCCAGGTTTCTTTTGTTGTCCATTAGCATGGTAAATGGTTTTCCACCCCCTCACTTTCAATGTGGGGGTGCCTTTGGGTCTAAAATGAGTCTCATGCAGACAGCATATTGATGGGTCTTGTTTTTTAATCCAATCTGATAGCCTGTGTCTTTTGTTTGGGGCATTTAGTCCATTTACATTCAGGGTAACTATTGAAAGGTATGAATTTAGTGTCATTGTATTGCCTGTAAGGTGACTCTGCTGTATATTGTCTGTGTTCCTTTCTGATCTTTGCTGCTTTTAGGCTCTCTCTTTGCTTAGAGGACCCCTTTCAATATTTCTTGGTTTCGTGTTTGCCAATTCCTTTAGTTTTTGTTTGTCCTGGAAGCTTTTTATCTCTTCTTCTATTTTCAAAGAGAGTGTAGCTAGATATAGTATTCTTGGCTGCATATTTTTCTCATTTAGTGCTCTGAAGATATTCTGCCAGTCCTTTCTGGCCTGAGAGGTCTCTGTGGATAGGTCTGTTGCCAATCTAATGTTTCTACCCTTATAGGTTACATATCTCTTCTCCCGAGCTGTTCAAGATTTTCTCTTTGTCTCTGAGACTCGTAAGTTTTACTATTAGATGTCGGGATGTTGACCTATTTTTATTGATTTTGAGAGGGGTTCTCTGTGCCTCCTGGATTTTGATGCCTGTTTCCTTCCCCACAATAGGGAAATTCTCTGCTATATTTTGCTCCAATATACCTTCTGCCCCTCTCTCTCTTTCTTCTTCTTCTGGGATCCCAAGTATTCTAATGTTTCATCTTATTGTATTGCTTATCTCTCGAATTCTGCCCTCGTGATCCAGTAATTGTTTATCTCTCTTTTTCTCAGCTTCTTTATTTTCCATCATTTGGTCTTCTATATTGCTGATTCTCTCTTCTGCCTCATTTATCCTAGAAGTTAGTGCCTCCATTTTTGATTGCACCTCATGAATAGCCTTTTTGATTTTGACTTGGTTAGATTTTAGTTCTTTTATTTCTCCAGAAAGGTTTCTCTAATAACTTCCATGCTATTTTCAAGCTGAGCTAGTATCTTTAAAATCATGATTCTGAACTCTAGGTCTGACATCGCTCTAATATCCGTATTGAGTAGCTCCCTGTCAGACGGTACTACTTCTTGTTCTTTTTGTTGAGGTGATTTTTTCCATCTTGTCATTTTGTCCAGAGGAGAATAGAGGAATGAGAGAACAAAATGCTAACCAGTTAACAACGTCCCCAGAAAATATACTTTAATCAAATCAGAAAAGACCTGAAACCAGGGGAAAACAAATGGAAAGAAAGAAAAAAGAAAGAGAAAAGAAGGAAAAAAAAAAAGATAAAAACAAACAAAAACAGAACAAAACAAAAAAAACAGAATATGATCAAATATGATCCCGTTATTGTATAGATCAGTGCCACACACTAGATTTTGGGTGTATTTTGGTCTGTTAGAAGAAAGTGCCTCCTACAATTTTAAGGAAAGAAAGACATATATATACAAAATAAGAGTTGATACTATGAAGGGATGGAATATGAGTGTAAAGATGGAAAGTATAAAAAACTTTAAAAAAGGAATTGATAAGTAGATGAAAAAAGAAATGGAGTAAAAAAAAAAAGGAAAGAAAGAAAAAAAAAGGGGGAGAGAATGTGATCAGGCAGGAGACTAGAACAAAGCCATACCCTAGAGATTTAGGGTATATTTTGATATGTTAGAAGAAAGTGTGTCTCAGAATTTTATAGAGAGAACAAATTATATATTTATGCCAAACATAAGGGTAACTACTATGAAGGGATAGAATATGACTCTAAATATGAAAAATAAAAATGTTTTTTTAAAAAATAGGGATTGATAAGATGTTGGTTTAAAAAGGGAAAAAGAAAAATTCGAATAAAAAAACAGTTAAAAAATTAACTTTGAAAAACTAATGAATCATGGTAAAAAAGCCATGAATTGTATGTGCAGTATTCCCCTAGCGCTGGAGTTCTCCTTGATGGGTAAACTTGGTCTTGGCTGGTGGTTCTTGCTGATCTTCTGGGGGAGGGGCTTGTTGCCGTGGTTCCCAAAAGTCTTTGCTGGAGGCAGAATTGTCCCGCCCTTGCCGTCCTGGCTAAGCAATCTGCTCGGGTTTGCTCTCAGAAGCTTTTGTTCCCTGCAAGCTTTCCGAACAGCGTTGGAGGACGAGAGTGAAATTGCGGTCTCCCAATCTCTGCCCGGAGGAGCCGAGAACTCGGGGCCCCACTCCTCAGTGCATCCCCAGAGAAAAGCAGTCAGTCACTCCCGTCTCTCTGGTCTCTGGCCACACTCTGTACTCACCTGCTTTGTGACTGAGCATTTCTATCTCTGGCACCCGACTCGGTGTGGAGTCTCCAAACCCAGCAGATCCCTTCGGTGCGCTCCCGCGCCACTCCTCCCCAGGGAGGAAGGGAGTCTCCCCGGCTTTGCCGCTTGCTGGGTTCCTGCTGGAGGAGCAGTGGCCCCACTGTCACCGATCACAGTTTATGGCAACCCTGAGCTGAGAGCCCGCACCTCGGCTCCATCTTTGCAGCTCGTTTCCCTGGTCTCATACCTCGGAACTCTGCCACACTCAGGGACCCCCGGTCTTTCTGTGACCCCTGAGGGTCCTGAGACCACAGTTTCCCACGAGGGCTCCACCCCCTGCTTAGCCACTGGAGCGATGTCCCTCAGTGGAGCCGACTTCTAAAAGTTCCGATTTTGTGCTCCGCGGCTCTATCACTTGCCAGAAGCGGCCGACGGAAATCCCCTCCCCCGCTATCTATCCTCCCGAATATCGCCTCAGATTCACTTCTCCGCACATCCTACCTTCCAGAAAGTGGTCGTTTTTCTGTTCAGTGTTGTTGCTATCCTTTTCTTCCATCTCCTGAGTTCTTCGAACTCAACAGGAGATTTGTAGGTGTTCAGAATGGTTTGATCCCTATCCAGCTGAATTCCTGAGACCAGATGAAATCCAGGTCTCCTACTCCTGCGCCATTTTGCTCCACCCCCTCCTATTTTACTGTGGTTCTGTGGGAAGAACCCATTAGGGATAAAGTGGGTCTCCAAATACAAAGCAGGCTGTTGCTGGTAGAAGTGCAAACTGTGTCAGGGAGGTAAAAAGCAGCAGGTTTCCTGAAAAATAAATAGGTTTCAGCTGCTTACAAACTTGGACACCATCCTAAATGGTTCTTCTTTCAGTATCTCCGTCCCTCCTTTCTTCCATCTCTTCTCTACCTCCTTCCCTCTTACCCTCTTTCAAAAATAGTTGATCATTGGAACCACAACAGTGAGCTTATACTCTGGGACTTGTATTCAGTTGCTCATGATTTCTCCACCTTAATATTCTATAGGCATGATAAACTCAACAAATTCAAAATTTACTCATTCTCTTTCTGCACGAACTTGCTCCATTTCCTATATTTCCCTCTTAGTTAAAATCATCCTCATTTACCCTATCACCTAAGTCTAACCTGGAGCCTCACTACTTTCTCTCAATTCCCATGCCAACCACTACTCTTAGATCTCTAGGACTTGTTGATATTGCTTCCGTGACTTCTGATATCTGACCCTTTGCTCTCATTCTCACCATTCCTGGTTTTTCACCTGTAGTGTGCAGGAGTCTCCTAACTTATTAACTTGCCTTCAGTATTGCCTTGTGCACCATTCAGCCCCTCTACTATACATATCTGCATAAATACTTAAATAACCCGGGATTAAGACAAACAACAAACACATTAGCCTGATACAAAAGACTCTTTAAGAAGAGATCCTTGCATTCCTGCCTGTCTGATTCTGTCATTCCCACACAAATTTCTGGGTTCAAGTTATAATGAACTAATTAGGTTTCTAGGAGATTGCTTTTCATGTCTGAATCTTTGCCTGTCCTTTTCCATACTCTGATCTCTATGCTGAAGAACCTCTTCTCACCTCATACCCTTCTATGAAATTGGGTCTCATTTATCTACTTCCTATCTTTTCCTTGTCTGCTTGTCTATACCTTTACAGTTTTTCTCATGACATTAGTAGGATTGCTTATGTGACTGTCTCTTGCTAGACCGTGAGACCCTCAAAGACATAGGCAGGGGCGCCTGGGTGGCTCAGTCGATAAGCGTCTGCCTTCAGCTCAGGTCATGATCCCAGGCTCCTGGGATCGAGTCCCGCATCGGGCTCCCTGCTCCGCAGAGGATCTGCTTCTCCCTCTCCCACTCCCCCTGCTTATGTTCCCTCTCTCACTGTATCTCTCTCTGTCAAATAAATAAAATCTTAAAAAAAAAAAAAGACATAGGCAGTACTCTTCATTTTTATATCTCTAGTGTCCAACAGTATTTCCAGCAAATGGATGACTTTTAAAGGATTGTTGAACAAATTAGTCCAAACTTTAACAAATTATATTTTATATAATAATTTATCTAATTCAGGGGAGCCACAACACTGTTACAAAATACAATGTAAAAGCATTAGTAAATTCATTTTTTGTTTTTCCACTTAGAAGCTTACATGGAATAGGCATCATTGTGAAACTTTGCAAAATAAGATATCCTATCAGATTTGGCAGTGTAACTATTAAGTGTACCAAGAATAATTTCCAGCTGCAGAATATTTTATAAAAATGCTGAACAGACACTTTTTCAAATTGTTTTTGGTATCTGCATGTTAGGAAACACGCTTATTATGGTGGAAAATTGCTCTGTGGATCTCTTTTCACTTTGAATCTTGGTGAAAAAAAACCCTAGGTGGTTGGGTGGCTTGAAGCAAATCCAAAGGGTTTAGAGTATGAGAAACATATAAGAGGGCCTTAAGATTTTCAGGGAGGACCCAGACATACTGTTAATTAAACAGGCACCTAGCCCTGTAGAGATTGCTCCTGGCTCTTCAGCATTGCACAGCTTGCCTCAAGCCCTGTCAGTTTCCAAGATTTTGGACATTAAACCTGGTCCCTTGGCGCAAGAAATGTTTTGCTAGTATCGATTCTGGACCCCAAACAGAATAGTTGGAATTAGCACAGACAAGTGTCATTTTGACTCCCAGGTGTGATTTTATTGAGGCTGTGTTATCGCCGGCCCTTCAGACAATAAGGTCAAGCATGCATAGAAAGCACATGATGGAAGATCTGTCTGGAAATAAAATGTTGGATTATACTTGTCAATTATTATAGTTTGTAAACTTATCACAGATCTAGAGTCTTCATCTGTAGATTCCCCCTAAAGCCTAGAAAATGTGACTACCTTATTGTAGCAAAATGATCATTCTGTCTCCTCAATCTTGAACTTTCTCTAATATCACTGAGAGTGTATGTATATTAAAGAGGCACATGTATACTATATTTTTTGCCTGACTCACTGCCTCTATAAATTCACTTGTTGACTTTTATGTACGTGTATTCCATTCTTCCACAAACTGTAGATTTCTATTTTAACATCTACTCTATATATTTTAAAGTATGTGGGTATATTTGACTTGTCTTTCAAGCCTCTGTTGTCTGTGTCCTATTGACTTTTTGTCTTTTTTCCTGACTATTCTACCGTTTATGTTGTAAGAAACTTTTTGTAGATATCTACTTTGGAGTTGTGTTGTCTAAGACACTAGATGTATGTTTCTGTCCTACAGTCTTTTACTTCATCTCTAGACCTGTAATTTACCTTGTCTTTGTTATATTGTCTATTAAATGACTGAGAAAATATTATCAAAACTTAAAAATATAAATTACTTTATTCATTTATTGTCATCCTTAACATATTTTTGTAGCACAGGACTTTATTGATAATCACACAACAATATGATAGATCTTAAACTGATCTTTTTACATCTACTTCCCTCCCCCCTTTTTTTTAAGAGAGATGGAGCACATGCACATGCAACCAGGGGTGAGGAAGGGCAGAGGGAGAAAGAGAATCCCATGTGGGGCTCAATCTCATGACCCTGAGATCATGACCTGAACTGAAATCAGGAGTCAGACTCTTAACCAACTAAGCCACCCAGGCACCCCATGACTTTCCCTTTTAAATTGGGAACATCTTCATTCAGCAGATTTATAGTTCCTAAATCATACAATAGCCATAAAAAGCAAAGATAAGATCAATAAATATTTAGAGTTTTTTAAATTATTATTATTGTTAAGAGATGATTCAATGGAGGCCTTCTCTGTGACATGCTGATGTGAGAAAAAATTGAGTGAATCCAAAGATTGTATTAATTGACCTTGACTTTTCCTGTTAACTTTAACTTGATACTACTGCAATTTAGACTCTTTTATGTCTTTCATTCTGCAAACATTAATAGGATGCTTATAATGTACCAGTAGTGTAAAGAGATGTATGAGATAGTCTCAGCCTTCACAGAGCCTGAGGAGATAAGACACATACACAAAGAAAATATTACAAGGTAGAACTGCCACTGGAGAATGCAATTTAAAGGGCTAGAGGGATTCTGAGGAAAAAGCATCTTGTGTTGGGGCATTGGGAGGGTCTTACGGGGGAAATTACATTTGTTATCCTTGAGGGTTGTTTCGATTTTGACAAAGGCAGCATGGGTGATTGGCTTAAAGAAAGTTGCAAATTAGGGGCAGAGCTTAGCCAAAGTCATGGAAGCAGGAAATCATGAGATATATTAGGGAAATAGCAAGAAGTTCAATGTGGCTAGAGCTCAGAGTTTGAGGAGTAGTGGAAAATCAGTCTGAAAGGTTGATTGAAGCAAAAAGAGTGTCTTAAATTTTAAGCCAAGGGTTATCTAGGCAGTAGAAAGCCCCTAAGGTGGTATTTTAAGGTGGTATGTGTCACACCATTTTCTTTCCCTTTAAATGAAAGAGATTAGAATAAAATAGAAAAATATCAAAATGCATTGTACGTAGTAAGGTTAATTATATTTTGTGAAATGTGCATTCACATGTGTGTGTATGCATGTATATTATGTATATTCTAGGCTGTTAAATTGTTATGGTTAAACAAATTTGAGAAGAAATGGATGCTTTCTCATAGACATATAAACTACCAAAACTGAACCAGGAAGAAATAGAAAACCTGAACAGACTCATAACCAGTAAGGAAATTGAAGCAGTAATCAAAAATTTCCCAATAAACAAGAGCCCAGGGCCAGATGGCTTCCCAGGGGAATTCTACCAAACATTTAAAGATGAATGAATACTTATTCTTCTGAACCTGTTCCAAAATTAATAAATAAAATAGAAATGGAAAGAAAACTTCCAAACTCATTTTATGAAGCCAGCATTACCTTGATCCCAAAACCAGACAAAGACCCCATGAAAAAGAATTACAGACTAATATCCCTGATGAACATGGATGCAAAAATTCTCACCAAAATATTGTCCAATAGGATCCAACAGTACATTAGAAGGATTACTCACCACGACCAACTAGGATTTATTCCTGGGCTGCAAGTTGGTTCAACATCCACAAATCAGTGTGATACAATAAATTAATAAAAGAAAGGACAAGAACCGTATGATCCTCTCAATAGATGCAGAAAAAGCATTTGATAAAGTACAGCATCCTTTCTTGATTAAAACTCTTCACAGTGTAGGGATAGAGAGTACGTACATACCTCAATATCATAAAAGCCATCTATGAAAAACCCACAGCAAATATCATTCTCAATGGGGAAAAACAGATCTTTTCCCCTAAGGTCAGGAACATGGCAGGGATGTCCACTATCACCACTGTTATTCAACATAGTACTAAAGTCCTAGCCTCAGCAATCAGACAACAAAAAGAAATCAAAGGCATCCAAATCGGCAAAGAGGAAGTCAAACTCTCACTCTTTGCAGATGTTATGATACTTTATGTGAAAACCCAAAAGACTGTACCCCAAAACTGCTAGAACTCATACAGGAATTCAGTAAAGTGGCCGGATATAAAATCAATGCACAGAAATCAGATGCATTTCTATACACCAACAACAAGACAGAAGAAAGAGAAATGATGGAGTCGATCCCATTTACAATTGCACCCAAAACCATAAGATACCTAGGAATAAATCTAACCAAAGAGGCAACGGATCTGTACTCAGAAAACTATAGAATACTCATGAAAGAAATTGAGGAAGACACAAAGAAATGGAAAAACATTCCATTCTCATGGATTGGAAGAACAAATATTGTGAAGATGTCTATGCTACCTAGAGCAATCTACACATTTAATGCAATCCCTATCAAAATACCATCAACTTTTTTCAAAGAAATGAAAGCAGAGGTGGATTGATAGGGCTTGATGGTGGCTTAAACAAAAAGATGGTATTTAAATAAAAAGTGATAGGGAGTCTATATAAAGTACTTTGTAAACTAACAGTTCCAGTGCTAATTAATTCAGATTTCACTGGGCAGTATTGATAATAAAAGTGAATTACAATAGCTATATATTACAAATTTTATGATATTAAATTTTACAGCACCCTATCTTTGTCATCTCTTTAGGATGGTATAGAAGATGCTCATATCAAGCTGGGGTCATTTAATCAAGATTAACTCCTAATAAATGTTAGTCTTACAACAGGTGTTGGCAAGGATGTGGAGAAAAATGAACCCTCTTGCACTGTTGGTGGGAATGCAAACTGGTACAGCCACTCTAGAAAACAATGTGGAGGTTCCTCAGAAAGTTAAAAATAGAACTATCATATGATCCAGCAATTGCATTACTGGATATTTACCCAAAGAATACAAAAACACAAACTCAAAAGAATACATGCACTGCTATGTTTATAGCAGCTTTATTTACAATAGCCAAGTTATAGAAGCAACCCAACTATCCATTGATTGATGAATGGATAAAGAGGTGATGTATCTATACACACACACACACACACACACACACACACACACACACACACACAGAGGAATATTATTCAGCCATAAAAAAGAATGAAATCTTGGGGTGCCTGGGTGGCTCAGTCGGTTAAGCGTCCGCCTTCAGCCCAGGTCATGATTCCAGTGTCCTGGGATGGAGCTCTGCATCAGGCTCCCTGCTCGGCGGGGAGACTTCTCCTTCTCCCTCCACTGTTCCCCCTGCTTGTGCTCTCTCACTCTCTCTCTGTCAAGTAAATAAATAAAATCTTTAAGAAAAAAAAAGAGAATGAAATCTTGCCATTTGTAATAACATGGGTAGAGCTAGAGAGTATAATGCTAAGCGAAATCAGAGGAAGTTAAATACCATATGATTTCACTCATAGGTAGAATTTAAGAAACAAAACAAATGAGCAAAGGGAAAAAGACAAACCAAGAAGGAGACTCTTTTTAACTATAGAGAACAAACTGATGGTTACCAGAGGGGAGAGGGGTGAGGAGTGGGGAGATGGGCGAAATAGTTAGTTGACAGAGATTGAGGAGTGTACTTGTTTTGATGAGTACCCAGTGATTAAAATAAAAAATAAATAAATAAATGTTAGTCTTGATGGTCCTTTTAATTGAACATTTAATTTTTTTTCATATTATATGTGGTACATAGCAACTAAAATATTTTATCCTTTTTTCTCAATTCTAAATAAAATCACCTAGTGTGAACTCACAGGAGGAAGCAAAATGTATATTAATGAGTTTATCATAATAATGCATTTAGGTGGGATTTAAATTATCATAATAATTGCATTGAAACGTTATTTACTGGTTTTTACCAGTAAATTACTGGTAATGACTGGTAAATTACTGGTAAACCAGTAAATTACTGGTATTTACATGTAAAATATAGTCTTTTTAGCTTTATTGATATAATTGACATGTAATATTATATAAGTTTAAGGTGTACAATGCTTTGACTTGGTGCATTTATAAATTGCAAAACAATTATCATCCTAGCATTAGCTAACACCTCCATTCCATCACTTAAATTACCATTTCCTTTTGTAGTGAGAACATTTAAGATCTACCTTTTTGTGCTGTACATTAGATCCCCAGAACTTGTTAATCTTATAGCTAGAAATCAACATCTTCCTATTGACCCCACCCCCCCCAGCCCTTGGTGACCACCACTCTAGTCTCTGTTTCTCTGGGTTTGGATTTTTTTAGATTCCACATGTGTTTTTCTCTGACTTATTTCACTTAGTATAATGAGATATATGTATATCACATGTTCCTTATCCATTTATCTGTTGATTGGTTAGGTTGTTCCCATATCTTGGCTGTTGGGAATAATGCAGCAGTGAACAATGGGAGTGCAGATTATCTCTTTGAGACCCTGTTTTCATTTCCTTTGAATATATACCCAGCGGTGGGATTGCTGGGTCATATGGTTTTAGTTTTTTTCAAGAACCTCCATACTGTTTTTCCATAAGCAGCTGTACCAATTTACATTCCTACCAACAGTGCCCAGGTATTCCCTTTTCTCCACACCCTCTCCAGCACTTGTTATCTATTGCCTTTTTGATGATAGCCATTTTAACAAATGTGAGGTGATATCTCATTGTGGTTTTGATTTGCATTTCTCTGATGATTAATGATGTTGAGCACCTTTTCATGTACCTGTTGGCCATTTGGATGTCTTATTTGAAAAGATACCTATTCCATTCCACTGCCCATTTATTTGTGAGGGGGTTTTGTTGTTGTTTTTGCTCTTTTGTTTTGTTTGCTAGTGAATCGTATGAATTCTTTATATATTTTAGGTATTAACCTTTTATCTGATATATGATTTGCAAGTATCTTATTCTGTAGATATCTTTTCATTTTGTTGATTGTTTCTCTAGCTATGCAGATTTTTTTAGTTTGATTTAGCTGCACTTATTTACAAAATATAAAGTCTAAATAGGTTCTGTAGGCTTTTGGGCATCATGTCAGATTGAACCTGGCTTCAGGCCTGTAAATTAATTGACCCCTTATATTCCATTTATGGTTTTCCTCTCACTCTATAATTTATCCTTCAAACTCCTGCCAGATTAGTTTTACTAAAGTGTAGATGCAATCACATTCCTCTCTTCACCAAAAATCTTTGTTGCTTACCATTGATTTGTCAGGTCCTCTATTATATGACTTCAACTTATCTTTCATCTTTTCCCAGTATTCCCCTACACGGAACCTACTTTCCATCTATACTAGACTATGTTAGAGCTCATTTTTCCCCCCACAGTCCATGTCTTTCCTGCATAGTGCTGTGTTATAGGCAGAAATAACCTTTCCTCTCCAATTGCGTCTTTCACATGTCATCTCCTTTGGTATTTTCCTTCAAATGCCCCTACTGAATGTAATATCTTCCTCTCTGGAACCTTCATATAACATTGTGTTTCTCTTATAGTACTTAATCTATCTCGATATACAGAGCTACTAGGTTTTGTTTTGTTTTGTTTATCTTGTGGATTTTTGTTTAAAGATTTTAAGTACCTTGAGAAGCAGGGATTGTATTTCATTTTTTATTTTTTATGGAACTTTATACAACTGTTGAACTATACAGGCATTGTGTTTAACTATACTCCTCTGGAATTCATTTATTGCATCTGTAAACTATGGATATATCTTTTTTTATTTATCTGTTTTGAGAATAAAGGTGAAAATATATGAGAATCTCTTTAGGTTTCTAGGAAGAAAGATGCTGTATAAATTAGTTTTGTTTTATTTTTTGTTGTTGTTTTTGTACCCTGCCAACTACATGTTAGTGCCAGGTCTTTCTTCTTTATTCCTTTGCTTCCAAAATAATCCAGTGAAGCTAAATAAAGTCAGGGTTTTATTTTTTTTTTCCATTACATACAAAGTTCCATTAGTGCATTAATATTAAGTAGTAGCTGCAAGTTGGCATTGAGATGAGTGTAATTCCTCTTGACTTTATTAGTAAGTTAATACAGAGAAGAAAAAAAAAGGTAATCATTCAAATTGTGAAAAAGGGTTTTAATACAGGCAAATTTGTATTTTATATTAGATTGAATTTATCTTTCTACATTTGTTGCCTTTAATTTTTGGCCCCCTTGAGTCTTTTTCATACTCTTTCATTCAGATAATTGAACCTTCTAAGGACATGTGGAATTGATGTTTTCTATCTAGTTACCTACATGAATAAACTGACGCGTGGGTCATTTCAAAAGAAGATAAGGAAGTGAACCCAAAGATGACAAAGGTTTTTACTTATAGCTTTCTTCCCATCAAAACTTATTTTGGCATGTTCTTTTAAGATTTAATCCTATGCTTATCTTTAAAATCTAAGCAGTGTATTTTCTATTAACTCATTTATGAAAAGCCTCAAGCAAGAACTTCCATTTGAAAGTTACATGAACTGACTTTAGAGAATTTAAACTTTTGAAAGAGAATATGAAAAATTAAGAGATTTTTAAAATGACTCTTTAAATGTCCAGTGGCAATAGAAAAGGGCCATTATGTGCAATCCTGTATGTGAAAGCTATTACCTCTCAATGCCAGTGGAATTACTTCACAGTTATTCATAACATCTACAGTGCTGGGTCATGTGGTTATTTTGTATACTTACACACACTGGGTGCTTAATGAGCAGTTGTTAAATTAAACTTAGTGAACAAAGTTAAGCCCATCTAACCCTGACAAAATTCAGCTAATATTGTTCCTGATAGATTTCTATAAAAATACATAGAGAAATCAGAAAGGCAGAAATTATTTATCAGACATTTATTAACCTTCCTTATACAGAATTCTTTGCTTCCTACTATAGGATTGATTCCAGAGCCATTGAAATGACCCAAGGTCTATTTTAAGACCAGTTGCCTTATGGATTCTTTCCTACACACTAATTTTGCTGGGAAGTGAGGAGAGTAGGGAGAATCATCGTTATTTGGTAAATAATTCAGTCTCGCTTTTGAACTTTTCGCAATTTAGCTCTTTCAATAATTTTTACTGGTCTCATAGTCATTTTGGTGACTTTCTTAACCCTCACCAAAGTTCCACTAATTTGAGTGGTCATATAACCTGGACTTGGTCATAGAAAGCTAATAAAAATCAGTCTAGTGGAATTCAGTGCACATATATAATATCACATTCTTATAATGTGATATTATAAGACAAGATTTCTTAATCTAGGGGAGAGACGTGTTTTTGAACTCTGAAATTTTGTGCAAAGTTTTTGTATATGTACATTTTTCTGGGGAGAGGTCTGGATTTTTATTATAGTCTCACACTGGTCTCTTCAAAAGTCTAATAACTACTGTTTTAGCCATCAATTTCAGAAAACCTTGTAACCTGAGGGTATTCATGACTACTCAACTCAGGAATCAGTTGGCCTTTGAGCCTGTAGCACGTACTGTGCTAGGTGCTATAAGGTCAGAGGGGCCCTCTAGGCCTTACAAAAAGTAAAGAGGAGAGTAGAATGGAGGTAGCACCTGAGAACAGATGAGGATGACATGCATCTCTCAAGAAGGATATTAAAATTTCAAAGAGAATAGAGTGCAAAGTGGTATCTTAAAATTTCAGGTAGGAAGTGATGGGGACCAGAGAAGGAACAATAGACTTGGGGACCTGTACATGGTTTGGCTGGCTCATAATAGACCCTTGGGTTTTGTGTTGAAGGAGAATAGGGATTCAAAAGGTGATTTCCTTAAGTGTAGCTTTCATTTTTTGAATTTCTGTTGTGTTTAGTGACTTGAGGGAAGTTATTACATTATGCCTTGTTTTATATAATTACTTGCATATACAGTATATCTTCGTTGTTAGCTTATACCTATTAAAGGCAAGGACTGTGTGTTTTTCAATTTTGGATACTCTTCAGTGCTCAACATGAGACCTTGTCCATATGAGATGCTCAAAATTTTTGTTGTACATTTGCTCTAAGGGTGCTGTTGAGGATTTTTACCATATTTTTTTATTTTAAAGATTCATTTATTTATTTGAGAGAGTGTGCACACGTGCATACAGGGCCAAGGGCCAGAGGGAGAGAATCTCAAGCAGACTCCCTGCTGAGCATGGAGTGTAACACTGGGCTTGATCTCACAACCCTGAGATCAGGACCCTGAGATCAGGACCTGAGCGGAAATCAAGAGTTGGACACTTAACAGACTGAGCTACCCAGGCGCCCCGGATTTTTACCATATCACACATTCAACTCTATGACACTCCAGGGGTGGAATTTCTCATGATCTTTGTAATAGTTTTGCCTTACTATAACTGTTGGACAGTTATTATTGTGTGAACACTGTAAATCATGCAACTCATTCTAGTTTTCTTTTTATATTAATTGTTAGAAAGCCCAGAGCCATGTGATTTGTTTTTCAATTATTTCTGCATTATAATTTAATTGATGCTGTTTATGCAGCACTATCTGTCAGGCACTGTTATACATTATATACATTATATTCTAATTTATCTTTATCAACTCTGGTTTATTTTCTCTGTTTTGCAAATAAATAAACTGAGATACCGAGAGGTTAAGTTACTTGTCCAAGATTACACAGCTAGAAAGTAGTACATTGTGTACTTTTAATCACTGTGTTCTTTTGCCTCCTAGCACAATCTCATGTTATCATGCAGATATTATCATATAATAGTACATATATAGTACATATATGTAAATGAATCAGGCATGTGCGAATTAACTGTGAGACAGAGGGGTGGGCCTGTGGTTTGTTAAGGGGAAGTGATATTATTGAGTCAAGGATCAAAGTGATCTATCTGTGTTTGATCTCATCTCATTTCATAGCTCTCAGAATTATTTTAAATTGTTGCTACTTGAATGTGGTCTAGGGGCTGGTGCTAGTCCATGAAGTAATTGTTATTGGTCCAAGGTCAGCTATTTATAGAAATGGAAAATAAGCATTTGGAAACTTTTATGGTTGTTTGAGAGTAATTTTGTATCTGTTGAGTCTAATAACAAAAAATGCTTTGTATTTTATATCTTTTTAAAATTTCTTTTTTTTTGTAATTTATTTTAATCGTATTTTACAGACATTTCTGTCTTCAAAATTTTGGAAAGTAAAAGGAAAAAAACCTTGTCTTTAACACAGTTTGAAAAGCACTGTTCTAGGTAACAGCTTTAATCTATGGTTTGTTTGAAAAAGAAAAGACATGATCTATAGCTTGAAATTACATTCTAATCTAAACCTGTTTCTAAAGATAAAGTAGGAATTCGTATATTTGGCTACTTTGTCAGTTCCTTGGTTCTGTGAGAAAAGGCCCTAATTGAGCTCACTTGGGGGAGAGGGCATTTTTCATTTTTTTCTTATGCTTAGTACTTTTCTCAAGAATGACACATTTTAATTAAGTCCTTGATCCAGGGTAATAATAGCATGAGGAACCTGTCCATCATCTATAGTTACAGTCTGTTTCCATGACTTATCAAAATAGCTAATAAGACAATTAGCATTTTTTGTGTGTGCAAACTGTTCCCTGGAATAACAGAAAATTAAAAAAGAGAGAGAGACAACAACAGAACAGTACTGTTAATTCCAGATTAATAGATTAATATAATAGATTTTCCATTTATAGAAAATAAAGGGAGCTTCAATGAGATAATATTTAAACCAGTTCAGTTTTTAATTTTTCTTTTTGGGTGAGTTGGGAAGTCTCCTTCTATAATATATGTTGTAAAGGAGTCTCATATGAAGTTACCCACCCTAATAGGGTCTTTGAAAATGTCTATATAATTACCATCTACCTCTTCAAACTAATCTCTTTTTGGGATCCTCTAATGTAGCATTTGAGAAGAATTTCTCACTATTTTTTGGATTTTTAAAAGCTGGCCTCCAAATAGAGAAATGGGCTAAGGATATGAACAGGCAGTTCGTAGAGAAAGAAATCCAAATGGCCAAAAAACATGCAACTTCACTAACTCAAAAACGCGGCTATCACTTTGGCAGGATTAAGAAATGATACTGGTTTTGAAGCAGTGGGTATCCTATGTGCTACCAGCCGCCCTATAAATTGGTTCAGCCTTTTTGAGGTAATTTGGCAGATCTCATCAGACCCAAAAAATAGACTCCCTTACCAAGCATTTCCACTTTGGGAAATTTATTCTAAGGAAATAAAGATGTATTCAAAGATTTAGAAATGGCTGGCAAACTGAATTATGGTGTATCTATATAGCATCAAAATGAAATTATAGAAATACATCTGTGTCTGTTATTTTTTTTTAAGATTTTATTTATTTATTTGAGAGAGAGAGAACATGAGAAGGGGGAGGGTATAAGGAGAAGCACACTACCCCCTGAGCAGGGAGCCCGACACGGGACTCAATACTGGGACTCCAGGATCACGACCTGAGCTGAAATCAGTCACTTAACCAACTGAGCCACTAGGGCACCCCAACATCTGTGTATGTTATTAAGAGAAGCAAATAGATTACCAAATACCCTGAATGGTATATGATTATATTTTTGTAAAACTTATTTGTAGAATATATGCATAGAAAAATAATTGAAGGACATATTTTAGATCTGCATATACAAAGTAATAAGAATGATTATATAATTTTTGCACAATTGAATTTTTAAACGTTTTTCCCTCTAACGACCATACACTGTATTTAAAGCTTCTTTGTCAAAGATTTGGCCTCCATTTTAAAATGCACAGAATGGTTTAGGAAGAGAGGAAACCTGAGAATCAACAGGATGTCGCCATTCCCTAGGTTCTTTGCTGAAGGTTCATGAGGAGCCTGTTTTTCTTTCAGTGCTTGTTCTTGAAAGCCATGTTTGAGTTTTATGGTTGTTGTGGGGTTTTTTTGTTTTTTGTTTTTTTTACTTTTTTTTTCCTGTGACAAATGCCTGTCATTTTCTAAACAAGAAAGCCAATGTCCCAGTTAGGTGTGTGGAGTTCTTTCATTCATTCCCATTCCTGTTGTGTTAATACTGAATAAGCAGAGACAGCCTGACTGGTGGTGAAAGATGGTAAACCAGCCTGAGGGCTTTTTCTGGTCAGCCCTAAACCTCTGATTGCCACGTTTTCCTAATTTCCCATTTCCAGGGCATCACTAGAGTGACCTTGCTTGCTGAATATGATGCTCCGAATCTCCAAGATTTTCACATGCATTTGGAAGTGGGCAGTCAGGCAATTGTTTACAGGACTCCAAATGAACTGTGCACTCACAGCAAGTTTGATAAACACACATTTCCTCCTTTTATCAGTGAGATTGCAGAATGTGAAGTATGAGTTTCCAGTTTTACTCATTCCCCTCAACCCTTTTCCTGTTTAAAAACTTAGACATACTAATTGGATGCTGATCTGTCCCTGTTTTTTTAGTCTGTTTACTGATAGTTGATGATTTATTCTAATACTTACCTAGGCAAGGTTTGGCAGTTCTTTAAAAAATAAACTTCCCATGTATTCAACTTAAAGGAGATTCATCCCAAGGAATGTAATGTGAGCACTAATTAACAGTAATGACTGCTAATCACTTTGCTTTTTATACTCCTTTAGGAGCACTGCTATTATCCAATGTAGTTAAGTAAAATGCTTGTATATGAATCAACAATGCTGCATCCTTTTAGCAGCTATTGCTCACAATCAAGCTTTGCATAAATTAGAGTTAACTAAAATTGATTTTAATATGTTGCGTTTGTTTCTACAATAGTAAACTAAAATATCTATTTAAATACACTGAATATTAAAAAGACATTACCTGATTATTTTTTGCAGTCATACTTAAGGTAGATGAAAAGCAATATTGCAAATAAATTTTCTAACAGTTTATGACATTTTCTCTTATATTTCTTCAAAATTGCATGTGACATATTCTTCATAGGCACAGCAACATTTTAATTTTGTTGTAAGCATTTTATCAGATCAATGAAAATCAATAGGCTTGTGTTTAATTTTTCTGAATTTGTGCATTTACTTCCTAGAGGATCTTACAGTTTCTTTAAATTATATAGCCCATTTATATAAACTTGGTTCATAGGATTGTGCATTCAGTGTTCATTTTATTATGTTTGGTGTGTTATTAGACTATTATAAAAGCCTTCTGTTTATTTACATGTATTCAACATACCTGCAAACCACCTTGCCTCAGGAGGAGACTAAGCAAAACTCATAAATTAATAATTTAAGGGAGCAATACTCAAGTAGCATTTTGGTTAACTTAATAAGTTACAGCCTTAGAGTCAGTGCTGCCCATTTTAACAATGCTTTACTTTTGACTTTTATTGGCTGAAAATAACTTGTTAAACCGAGGCTTTTGTCGTAAAATGAAATCTACGTACCATCTGAAGCCCCTACCCTTTTTTTTGATTTATGAGTAGGTTGACATATTATTGAAGAATTTTTAACACTTTCACAGTTCTGCACTTTGATTTCAGAGAAGGTGCTAATCTCTCTGGAAGTTTGAGAGTGACAAAATGAGTTGTATACTGTTTTTCTAGGGAATTTGAGATTCTTTATTAGAGGCCTTAGTTTTATGATGACATGTGTATTAATGTTGATTTATCTAATATGTGATGTGGCATTGTGATCTGATATGCATTAATGGAGTATCCTCCTTTCTCATTTTACGTGTTATCTCTAGTTGCCTGGCCATGATGTAATTCTTACAGCTAATGTTAGTGTTTCTACAGAGGTTAAGCAATTTGAGACATTATTTTTATAAATTATCAAAATAAAATAACTTTCTTTCATTTTTGTATTATTTGCAGTATCAGAAATTTAAATTTTTGGTGAATAAGCAAGTGGAAAAAAGTGGTAGTGTAATAAAAAGCTTCATATTTTATATACTGGTCTTATGTAATACATTGCAAACATGTATTAAAAAAACCCCTGGCACTGTACTTAATTAATTTAGTTTCAAAGAATTGTAGCAGGAATGATGTGAGAGAACAGAAAATGTACAGAAGCTTAATTGAATGCTATTCATATCTAATTATAATATTTGTGAGTTGTAACTTTAAAATTTTGTATCCCCCCCCAGTACTATTGCACAATAGCACGAAAATGCATGTCTATGAGAAAAAACCTGCTTTTTCTATTTTGCTTTGAGTTTGAGTTCCTATGTGTGTAACAAAATTACGTTTAAAAACGGTGAGGATTTCAGTTTTGATTCTTTTTTTGTTTTGTTTTTTTTGCGGTGTGTTTACTTTCATGCAAGAGTGATTGATCTGTAGCTGTCATTTTACCCAAAGAGGGGACAAATGGAATTGGCCTTTTAGACAAAAGTATGCAAACAGAGTGCATTCTTTCTGTTGATGGAATTATGGAAAGATTGCATGAGGTGCCACATTCATTTTCCTATTGATTGTAAAAAGGATTCTGCAATGGGCTCCTGTTTCCATTGGATAAGGAGGTGCTATGATTAGTTACCTTTCTCATGAAAGCACTACAAAAGGAAATGCAAAATGTGTGCCGTGCAGTGTTCTCAATTTGACAGTTGTTTTTGTTAAGTTTTTTTTTTTGGTCCCAGTGAAGTCCAGCCTATTTTAAAAAAAGTACATTTTGGTTTTATCCCTTATATTAAGCTTGGTAGATTTTCATGCATTTGACCCTTTAAGAAATTGTTGCGTTATAGCTTTTCTAGGCTTCTATTGTAAAGCTTCAAAGCTGATGCAACAGTGCCCTCTGTAGTCTTTTAGTGAACAGTAGATACATGTAGATGATTTGAAATATTCAGGTAGGAAGCAGGATATTTAAATTTAATTTTTGTGCAGACAAGAGACTCCTTTTTCCTAAGTAGACATTCTTGTTTTTCACTAGCGGCTTTACTTTAAACAAAGGGAACAAAGGACCATTCTGAGTTTTCATTTAGAATTATTGGCTACCTCTTGTTGTTACCTAGTGGTAAATCTCAAGTTTTATCAGACATTCATCAGAGTAATTTGAGATAGAAGGAATCTTACAAGCTGTACTGTCTCTTCATGAAATATCTTTTTGAAGTTGAGTTCCAATAGGAGTATTTTAAAAAATAATTTAGTTCCTTTGTACTCATGTCTTCTATTTAATTAGAGCCTAAGTGGGCTGCCTAGAACTTAACTTTTACTTGTTCCTGAATTGGGCAACCCAGGCTTTATACAGGACATTATTTAAATTCAAACCAAGGGAGTTACACAATGTCTAAAGTATTTGTCATTCATTAGCATTGATTTAAATTTTAGATTTGCCTTCCTTTCTTTATTGGTTACCTATTTGATTATATATATTGATAGCTAAATTTTTCATTGTAAACACAACTTTATGTGAAGTTATTAAATGATAATAAAAGCAGGTGTCATATTTAGCTGTGATTAGAAGTGAATAATTCCATGGGCTAAGTTTATTTTGCTTCTGAAAGTGTTTTAGTAAAAAGGGCATGGGCCCAAATCCTAGCTTCTCCATGTATTCACTATGTAATGGTGAACACATTTCTGAATTTCTGAGCCTGCTTTCTTATCTGCAAAATGGGAGTAAAAATAGCTTATCTTTTGAGGTTTTTGTGAGGGATTAGATATATATTAGTTGGCCAAGTTATTATAAATGTCCAAGTGGTTACTTTGTTCCAAAAATCACAGCGTGAAGGTAAATGGCATTGTTTTATACAAGGAAGTTTTAATAAAAATCCAGAACACATTTAATGTACTTTAGATTTTTCAAAAATTTCCTTCTCATAACTTCTGATGGTTTATGTGAATCTGAAAGCGACATGGCATTTCTTGGTAATGTGGACTGATAAAATGAGGTGCACATTAACTTTCAATTCTTTACAGACTTCATCCCCAAACTTCTTAAATAAGCCATGTTTATAAACTTTAGTGGACATTTACCCACAAACCAATATTTGGCAACATGTGAAAACTGATAATAAATGAAACTCAAGGAAAGAGTCTTTTGTTTTCCCTTAGTGTATCTGAGAAAACTTAGGATGCTTTGCATTTGCCTGTGTTGTCAGTAGTAGTCTAGAGCCTTTCTTCATATTTTCTAGGTAAGTGGATTTTGCTTTCTCTACCCAGTTACAAAAAAAGACTGATTTATAAAAAACAGATGAAAATGGAGCTTTTCTGGTTGAAGTGGAGATGGGGGCCTAAAGTCTCTCTTTGAAGGAACAAAGTTTAGAAACCACTTTACTATACCATATATGTATATGTGTGTGTACACATATGTTCTCTCTTTGTCTCTTTTGTGCAGAGGCTTTGTTCTTTGGTTTGAATTCAAAGCAGCTGATTCTTTACCTGGCACATAAAAGATGCTCAATTAATATATGCTAAATACAGAATTTTTTTTAATATCAGGACTTCCCTTATTGACATAGAATATTTGAGATACCATATGTATTAAAATGCACAGTTTAGTGTGTCATTGCACTATTAGAGTAATTGTTTCTATGTGAACCATTTAGGCAAGCACATTTCAAGTGTAATTCACCAATTTATTTTTTAGGAATTAACTTGTGACTACAAATAATAATGGGAAATGAATAAAAAATATTCAGAACTTGTCTTCAAGATGATTAAAAGCTGTTGCATTCCACAGTGATGGATTTAGCTACAGATTCAGACACTTCAAGTGACCTGATGATAAAAATAATCTTGCACAAAGAACTTGTGAATTGAATTTTCTCAACATTGAGTAAAGCATTATTTTTCTTGTAGAGTTCTTATTTGTGCTTTATATTAATTTTGAATCCTGAGTTTAATATTATAATAAATCACATTGTTTTTAGTATATTACTTGGGTTAAAATTGAGAACTGTGGAAGTACCTTTTTTTTTTTAGACATTATAAAGAAGGAACCAATGTTTTAAACTGATAGAATGAAACTGAACAAGCTTTTAATAAACCAAATATGGTAGTTTTAAAAAAAAATAGCGACCAGTTGCAGTAAGAATCATGTTTAAAATTAAATTCTGGTTTATAAGACTGACAAGATGCTGTCTACCAAAAAAAAAAAAAACGAATAAGGTATTTTTCTTTGCGATGAAAGTACCAAATTAAGAATCTGCTTAATTAAAATAATGATAAATGTAGATTACATTACTGAAGACAGTGAAATACAGCTGCTCTGTCTAGTGAGAGCCTGCATAATTTACCAAGACTGTACAAAGAAGCAATGGAGCAGCCACTGCAGACTGTTAGAGGAAATGTCCTGTTTATTCTACATACATTTCTTTTTTTAATTAAAATGTCAATGATAATTTTATAGCAGTCCTCCAAAGAAATCCTTTAAATTTCTTCAAGGTGGTAGAATATGAGACGAGATCATTGCTGCTGAATGAAACAGATTAAACCCAAGAAAAAAGTAACATTTTATTCTTTTTTATTAATTCAGCTTTCTTTATTATGAGTTAATATTGAAGTATGTGATTTTTTTTAACATGAGTCTTGCATGAGAGAATCGTGGCAAAATCTTTGAATATACATTTTATTTATTAATCTTTTTAAGCCGCAAGCAAGATTTGGGTGGGGCTATAAGTAGCATTGCTTATACATAAAGATATAGGTATGTATATTGTGGAATTCTCAGGGTGGGACAGACAGCTCTGGGTCTATCAGGATTAACTGGATGGTATTTCCTCCTCAACTCCATCACTGGATTGTAAGAAGGGACAGTATGTTGCACGTATCAGTGTCTGAGACCAAAAAGGTTGAGAACCCGTGTTACACTGTATATTTTCATCTTTTACTTTAATGATGTCCAATGATATCTTTATAATTACATATATTTAGGGAAATCAGTATTGTGTGTAATAAGAAATGCTTTTTTGTTTTTTGGTTTTTTGCCTACAAGAGATAAGTGGGGCTTCTGGTGTCAGATGTGTCTGTGTTCTAGGCTCTACCACATGCTACCTATATGACCTTGGTTTAGTTAACTTCTCTACACTTTGGCTTTCACATTTGTAAAGTTGGGGTTAGTGATAGTACCTATATCATAGGATTGTCATGAGCATTTAATGGGATAATCCATGTGAAATAGATCATAAAGGAAGCCTCAATAAATGTTAACTATTACATTAATAATAATAATATTTTTTTTAAGATTTTATTTATTTATTTGACAAAGAGAGACACAGCGAGAAAGGGAACACAAGCAGGGGGAGTGGGAGAGGGAGAAGCAGGCCTCCCACAGAGCAGGGAGCTGGATGCGGGGCTCCATCCCAGGACTCTGGGATCATGACCTGAGCAAAGGCAGACACTTAATGACTGAGCCACCCAGGCTCCCCAATAATAATAGTGTTAACTAACGTTAATAGTATTGTTAATATTATTAATAATATTATCCAAGTTACTAGATAAAATGTTTCTCTTGCATGGGAGCAATGGAGCATTGCTCATTCTTAACTAGTTTAATAAGATCATTTTTATCTGTCATGGTTTCTCTGTTGATCTGGTTCTCAGAGAAGCTAACTGTCCTGTGAATTCAGGAATAGTGTGGTAGAAATTCTCCTGTTCCTTATTTTGTCTTTGTCTTTCCTCTTAGTCATTCATGTATCAGTTGCTTTGGCATTGGCAAATATCAAGTCAAATTTTGTGCATTTCAATATGTTTGTTTTGGACTTTGCTTTAGCTGGATACCAACTGGAATTAATTGAATATTTTCCACAGTTCAGTTTTTCTATAGGGGCCCATCTACTAAAATCTTCTTATTGGGAAAGCTTTGTGGGCAGAAAATGGACACATCACCAACATTTTGGAAAAGTTTATATGAGAAACAATATGAGGAGGAACTTCGTCAGATGATTTTATTCTATATGCCTTTTTCTTTGAACTTCAATAAAATGATAAATTCTAGAGGTGCAAAGATAAGAAGTCACACAGTATATAACTGTTATTCATAGTGTTTACACATGCTGTATGAGTTGTAGAATGTTAATATACTTTTTTTTCTCTTGGTTTGTTGCAGGCTTTTTTCTAGTTGCTGGAGATGTAGATTAAGGCGCAGTGCCTATCTCAAGGAGGGAGAAGGTTACTGCTATGTATTCATCACAGTTATTATTTGTGGTGAATTCTTTGCTCTTTTAAAAATACTCCATATTCCTTATAGTGTACCTCTTTGTTCCATGACTTAGCATTCATCCTTCCTCATCTGGCCATTGTTTTTGAGTTTCTCCTAAGAATCCTGTGATATTTAAGGCGCTCAGTATTGCACTATCTGTGCCTGTTTGAGAATTATACTTTTGATTCTTGATTTGGCTTATACTTTTGATTGATACCTTGAAATAACTTATCATTTATTCTTAGCCAATTCAGCCTTACAGTCTCTAGGTTTCTTCCTTATCCTTGTCCTCTCCAACAGAGAGCAGATAATTACATATTAACATCGTTTTTTAATGCTTCCACCACAGTACTACTATAAGGTGTTTGCCAAAATATGAAGTATGATTTAATACTAAAATTAAATCAAACTTTCAATTCAGTGTATCCCGAGATCATTAATTAGACTGTATTTACTTTCCTATTTTAAATTAGTTGTTTTGGAAAGCCAGTGAGTGCCCCCCACCATTACTTAAAGAAGCATCTTCACATTTATTTCAGACATTCTTTAGGGCCATCATAGACTAGGTTCTGTCAAATGCTAGGTAATATTATAAATTTTAATTTTAGGTTAGTATCAGTGGGTCTTGTTTTCAGCTGGAGTTTTTAAGCTTTTATACTTACACAGAAATTCTGTCTTCATCTTGATTAGCCTGATTTTTCCTTCATGCTATTATGCATATTGTTTTTTCTCAGACTGTTATTTGTGTATATTTTAGACAAAACAATGCTATATAACAGATAAAACTAATCTAGTTTGTGAAGATTTTACATAGTTAGAAGATGTAAACTTATGTTGATGTTTTCTGCTTTATTGTTAATTGATAATTACCAATTCCCTACTGTGTGTAAAATCATTGCATTCACTGCATTATCTGTTTTATATAATGCCTTTAGTGTGGCTACTCTTGAACCCATGTTTTTATTGATTTGAAATCAACTGATCCATCAAGCAATCTGAAATAGAAATGATTATGAAGCATTTACAACCAAGGAACGTTAATGGAAAGTATAGTAAATTACAACAAACTTACTAATTAACAAAGTAGCTAAAATATTGTTTTATAAAATATGCAATTTGTGAATTATACTCATTTTTAAGTATATAATTTTCATTATCTGCACAGTTTAAAGATGTTTTAACTCTGAAAAGAAAAAAAGCAGTCTTTGTAGTTATCAACTTTGTAGAAAACAAAATGAGGATCTATAAATTGTGTTTTGTTATGATTTGATAGTAACCAGTTTCTTATATTTAACCCAAGATTTGGAATAAGCCTCCTAAAATATATAAATATAAATATAAATATATTTTACTTTCTGCAACTACTTGATGCTTTTGCATGGTAAAAATAACACTGGCATTGATGATATCTCCTTTGCTTTCTTTGTCTAGTTATTAGATTCTAATAGATTGGACTTTTCTTCATTCTTTTATTACACTTTCATTGTCTTTATACTTACCTATCTGTGTTTTTTATCCGTCTTCTACCTTTCAGGTAGTCCAAAAGCTTCTTTCCTCTGGGACTAGGTTCTTAGTACTCCTCTTGCAGACACACACACTTTCTCTCTTTAGTGAAATAGCTTTGTTGTGACTTTGCAGGGTTCTCACCCTTGTTCTTCATGCCTTGTTTTTTTTTATCTAAATTACTCCTTAATATTCTTTGATACTTACAGCTGTTTTTTAAATTAAGGAAAAGACATGAAAGTATAAAAAAATGTGAAGATCTTACTCAAAATTCAGTCATTCAGAGTTAACATTTTGACATATTTCCGCACATATATATTTAACATACTGTCATAGATACACACACACACACACACACACACACACACACACACACGTATAATCATTTGTATATATAACTTTGTAGACTTCCTTCTTTTAACTTAAAATATCAGGAGCATTTTTCCATGCCATTAAAACCTCTTTGTGAACATAATTTAATGACTACTTCCATCATGTAGCTGTATAATAATTTCCTTAATGATTCCCTAATTTTATAAATTAGGTTGAATCTAATTTTTAGTATAAATTATAGCACTTTGATGTGGGTACATCAATTATTGTCTACATTTAAAAATATTAATTTCATAGGACAGATTTCTAGATATAAAATTAATGGATCAAAGTATATGATTACTTTTAAGACCATTGATACATATTGCCTACTTGATTTCCATAAATAATATACCTATTTATGCATGCATTATTTATATTTTGAAATTCTAAGTCTTTGTTTAATGTATCTGAAACCTCAACTTGGAATTCTATTTTTACAGTTCCTGGCATGTGGTGAATACAAGCTGGGAGTAGCATTCTGCCCATCTTTGACTGCGTTTTACTCTTGGAACAAAACCAAAGAGATATGTGTTAGGGCAGCTCAGTCATCTAATGCAAGGCATAGGGTGATTTTTTTCCTCCCCATATTGTGAGAAGTCATTTTCCAGTGTTTCAGTGAGATTACATTCAAAAAATGATCAGTTGAGAAGTGGGCTGAATTTTAGTATATTGTATACTAATGTGCCAAGTGGATGAACACAGATAAAGACATAGTAACATATATCTATATTTTTTAAGTTCCAGATATAATGTTAATTATAACTCATTTTTTCTGACAGGTTCTATTTTGTGACTAGCCACATTGTATTCTCTGGCTATCAACTGGTTTATTTTCTATTGGCATCATTAAGTTTGGCAGTATTTAGAAATTATTTCTAATTTTTTCGATAGACTATTGGATTAATCATAGGAGATTAATCATTTGGGGTATATCAAGCATAATCTTTTAGGCATATTTCACATTCTACAAATTATTATTGCAGGTGTAAGCTATGACTTTATGTTCACTAAATATCCCATAGAAAATATCTTATGCTTTCTTATATTATTAATGTCATTAAAAACAATAGTGCTACTATTTTGAATTTAGTGGACTTAGTATAATAACAATAATAATAGTACTATAATAATAGTAAGTTCATTTGTAAGAATAAAACAGGTAATGTTGATTTTATGGTAATTATAACTAAATGATTATTTAGACTTTGGAGAAAGAATATTAGATCACCTTTTTAGTATTATAACTACCTTTTGCTGTTGGTCTCTTTGCTTTCTCAGAACTAATTCTTTCTGTGTTTACTTGTATTGTTGTATAATTAGTATTAGGGGATAACAGCTTCTGTGACAGACTCTGTTTATGTTATACTTATTTCTTGGTAGTTTCTTGTTAGTAATATGACCAGCATTCCAGCACACTTGGGCTTGTATGTATAAGAGGGGCCTGTGGGAGTGTTTTTGAGGGTGATATTGCTGCTTCTCTCCAAGCGGCTGGGTTTTCACTTTGTTTCTTCTCCTTTCAGGCTCTAAACTTATCTACCTCTGTGCACTGTGCATACTTCGTAGTTCCATTCTCTTCTGATTCTTTTTCCTGTCACTTCCATTCTGTTTTTCCCATCTTCCTCTCTCATCTGCTATATGCATTTGGGCATGCACGTGCACACCTCCCTCTACGTGAATTTTCAAGTGTTAAAAAACAAAGATTGCAGGGTCTAGATCTAATTTAGTTGCCGAAGTTTTAACTTACATTTTCTCCCTGTTTTCTCTTTCATTATTTAAATTGTGGTCATCTGTAACATTTAAGGGTTTTTATGAGTACAAGCTGTTCGTCCTTAACTGCTCTCTGTCTCTCAATGAAGAATACACAGTGCAACTAGAACAAAATTTAGACCAGGGCTTCTGAAACTTCAATATGTAGATGAGTCATCTGGGCATCTTATTAAACATTCAGGTTCTGATTCAGTTGGTCTGGGTGGAGTCTGACATTCTTCTGACACGTGCCTAGGTGATGCCAGTTCTGCTGATCTGAGGCCCTGCTGTGGGTGGTGAGGTTTTAGACTCTGGTTCCCTTCTAACTGAAAGTATCGTTTATTTAGAACAGAAATATTTGAATTTAAAGGTCAGTTTGTTCATTCACTGGCTGTAAGAGTCTAATATTTACAAGGATGAGGGGCGTACAATTTCTTTTAAAAATGTAATTTGCCATGTTTCTACAGTTCTCTAGCGTAGGCAAGTGTAGAGCCTGGTGATTTAAATGATCTGCGAGTCTTGGATATTCTGTGATGGCCCCATGTACAGCTTCCCTGATTTAGTTTGCTGCTTAGTGCAGACTAATGATGATGTGTCTCGGGGCTTCTTTTGGTGATGAGATTTAATGATATGTCATCTCCCATTGAAAAACTTCTCTTGTGCAAGTTCTGGGAGTGAGGGTGAGAGGTGGGAATTGGGACCAGGGATGGAGGCGCCAGTGTAAAGGAGAATTGAGTTACAGCAGAGAAATGCTTTGTTCTTTCTCATCATGGACAGCTGGATTGAAATAAATTACCTGATGAAAGTGAGAAAATCACCCATTACCTACACAGGAGTTGTTCCCATTATGCTTTTAAATAAGATGTGTTTCATGTCTTTTAAATAAAGAGATCCACACAATTTCCTGTACAAAAATGGACAGCTTCCGACAAAAAGGACGTATCAGAACCTGCAACAGAGTGACTAGAAGATGGGCTGATTTTAGAACGGAAATGCTATGGCCAGCTTCTGCAGGTTGGCCCATTATTTGCAATCCATTAGTCACCATCAAAGCACCTGCATCTTTAAAGTGGGTAATTGTAAAGTAGCTCGAGTTATAACATTGTTGAGGAAAAATGATCAAATTATCTAATGTAGTTGGTTCCTGAGGTGGCTGAAGCCACGTAGTCTGTTATAAACTCAAAGAAAGAAATGTGGGAAGCCTTTCCCTTGCCAGTAAGCACCATGCTTGAAAATTAATTGTATTTTAATTTATGACCAAAAAAAATTTCATCTAGCATGGATTTTGCTTTTTCAAACCATTTCAACCATTATTTTAGAACTAGGTACAACATTTAAGTTATATTTCCAATCTTATCTGTCGATGTACTTTCAATGAATATAGATTGCCCTTTCTTTAGGCAGCCTACATTTAAAAAGCTTATGTTTTGCCATAATACAGTAGAATTATTTGTGGTAATGTTACAGATTTCTAAACTGCATGAACATTATCCTGCTGTTTTATTGTTTTATAATGTAAAAGTAAATGCAAGCATTAAGAAATGTGCAGTGCTGTCAGGCTCCTTCAGGATTTAAGAAAATTGCCCCAACTATTGAAGAACTGAAAATAATCTTTTAGGCTGCAAAGAGCAGTTGTTATAATATTGCCTAACATTTTGCTTTCTTTTTACTCTAACCATGGTGGTGATTTGAGTCAAATGCTAGGAGAAACTCAGATTTTATTTGATTTCAACAAACTGCTATTGCTTTGTAAGAATTACATATAAAACATCATGGTTAAAAAATAGGAATATAATAGAGGACTCATTCTTATTAACTTTGCATAAACCTAAACCATAAATCTGTTTATTGGAATGCTAAAAATTCCACAGCTCAATTTCTTGATCCAATTTATAAATTTGATAAAATAGGCATAAATAGTATATGTTAATCACAAAACTGAAATTATGTTGCCCTGCAAGCTCTTCATGAAAATGAAACAAACATACATATAAAATCTTAAAGCCATACCTTCCAGAAAAGTTCTCATGAAGCATTTTGGATTTTTAAAATGTAAAGAAGGAGGTATTCCTTACGGTTTAAGCCTTTTTCCTATCTGTTTTAAAATATTTCCATTTAAATGCAGATTTTGATTTTCCATCTGGGACTAAGTAGAAGCCATTCTATTACACTACTAAAAGAATAATCCACTTTAACACAACATTTCTCCCTAAAGGGATGGTCTTTTCTAGTCATAAGGTATTATTTTTCTCAGAATGATATTAACATTCATGATGTAGCGATTTTATCTTGATTTGAAAGATGTTTTGTTCTGGCAGTAAAAGGGATTAGGAGAATGTCCTTTGTATCCTGTTGCTAAAAAAAATAGCCTTACCTAGCTCAAGATTAGTTATTAGTAATTTTCGAAGAGTTTTGGGGTGGGTGTATGGTTTATACTTTTATAACATTAAAATCTTTAAGCCCAGCAAAATGGAAATGACCAGATTCATTTAATGGAATTCTTAAACATTGGGTTGTACAAATATATTTTTTAACAGATCAAGTTTGAAAATTCTGAACGTGTTACACCATTTTTTGCTTTCATTTTCTTTTGCCTTGTAAAGAAGCCTTTTGGGTACATAAAAAAAAGTGTTAGAGCAACTAGTTACTGCATTCAGTGTCATAAATGTGTTGATTTTTTCTCACCTTCTAAATTTATTAAAACTTTAAGATAAAGAGGGATTACATTAATTAAATGGAACGTCTCAGAAGAAAAAAGGCTCTATAGGCCTCTGCTATTTGTTGGGCAAAGTCTTGGCGTGCAGAATGTAGCTATCCAAGGCTTAAAGCACGTTGGGACCCTGTGTAGGATGCCAGCGCCATGCCCCTAGGCGCACTGTCATTCAGCCCGTGGATTAATTAACCAGAGGCTGCAGAGGCTCGTGTTTTCAGTCAGCCCATTCTTGAGGCAGATAATGCAAGGTTTTTAAGACCTTGAACATTCAAAAAAGTTTTTTTCTTTACAGAATCAGAGTGTGTAGTGACCCTTATTCTAGGAATCTTGAAATATATATACAGTATAAGATAGATAGATAGATAGATAGATAGATAGATAGATAGATAGATAGATAGATAGATGATAGAGGTATTTTTTCTCTTTGCATGTGAGTGATTTTAATGGATTAAAAACCTTAAAATCCAACCAGAGTATGACATGTATAACCCTTAGAGAGATAATTTTTCTAGTGGCAGTGTGCATCCTTAAAACTTCCTAATTAATGGATTTATTAAATTATGCTGAGTAGTGGACTCTTAATTATGATTAAGACTTAGGAGATTTCAACAGTCAACTTAAAAAATACATTTTTGTATCTGATCATAAACTATGCTTATTCACATTTTCATTAAGATTACTTTTTATCTTCAGCAAGGACATTTCTATTCATACATGCATAGAAATATTTCAAGATGAATGAAGATTTTTACACTTAGTGTTTTGTTTAAGCAACAGTTTTAACTTTTAACATATCTTACCTGTATATTACATTCATCTTTTGGAATGAATACATTAAATTTGTTTTTTTTTCAGTTTAGCTTATTTTATAATTATATTAAACATTATTGATAGCTTATGGATAAAATATTAATAACTATTTTTTAAATATAGAGGAAGGTCTGTGTTGATCGGGTAATGTTTTATTTGTGCCTTAAAATGAGGAAAGAACGAGGACATAGCTAAATGCAAAAAAAGCATGTTTTCATTTTAATTTTTTTAGCAGCATAGATACAACTCCCTCCCCCAACCCCCAGCCTTTTTTCCCTGACACTGTCAATTTGTTAGCATTCTCACTGGAATTTATTTTGTTGTAGTAAATAAAAGACAAGTCATTATTAAACAGATTTTGCTGTTAATTCAATGTATGATTACCCTTTGCCATAGGTACTTTTAAGGGCTTTTATCCAAAATAAAATTCATTAAAAATGCAATTAAAAAAATCTATTGTTAATGACTGCTTGAGTGACTGGCTCATAATTGGCTCATTACAATAAAAAAGCAACTGTTTAAAAATCCTGACAATGAGATACAGTACAGACTGAACAATTCATTGTAAGGCCCTATGTGATTACAGGATCCTGAAGGTGAAGCAGAGAAGCATGCAAATCTGAGACTCCAGTACAACTTTCTCTTTTACACCAGTACAGTGAGTTCATGTCATGACCTAGCATGGGCTGTTGAAGTAGGAGCCCCTCTTATTTACAGTGTCCCACACTGAAGAGTAAACTTAGGTAATATATTCCACTTTAATGCTAGCACTCAGACTCCTCTTTGTTTCCCTTCCCCAGAAATCTTTTCAGTTGACTTAGATTACAAAGTTGTAATCAGGAAATCTTTAGTTCTGTTGGGGCTAAACTAACAAAGACAATATTGTCATACAAGCCATCATTATTACCTGCCCTTTTGTTAATGCAGGGAAGCATGTAAATAGCTCTTTTTCAAGCTCCAGAATTTTTATTTAAGCATTCCTAAAGATTTGTTTGTGTTCCAGTATTTTGGAGATTTATTATTTGTATTAAATTATTTTTAATTAATTAATTTTAATTCATTGTATTTTTAGGCCATCGATCCTAAGTAAGATAAAAATATAAACTCGGTGATGTAGGAGGAAAAGTAAATTGTGCACGATAAGGTTTTTCTTAACAAATCAGAGTTTTATTTCTCTTTTGTGTCTTGGACTTGGCATACTATGGTTTTAATAATGAACTTTGCTATGTTGAATGTCAGCTGTTCTCTGTAGAGTATAAAATCTTAAAATTCTGACAAGTGTAAATAAGAATGGTTAATAAATTTCTGTTCAGAGTTCCACATATAAGGTAAAAATCCTAAGTTTCAACAGTAGTTTAAAGGGTGTTCTTTAATGAGCCCTATATTTCCAAAATGCTTTTCCTGCTTAAGGCTAGAAAAACAGTAAAAGTTTAAAGACTGATCACTTCTGCTTTTGTTTAGTCTACAGCAGCAATATTAATGTTGCCTTTGTGTTCTGGTGAGTGACTTAGGTGTAATTTTTCATTATATGTATTAAAAGTTGAATTATTTTGAACTCTGAACTTAGACCAGCCCTTATGTGGACGCTCACATATAAACAACACAGTAACTTTAGGATCAGAATCACTCATATTATTAAATGCAATCAAAGAATGTTGATACTAGAATTTAATATAAATTAGGAAAAAAAACTGTCAGTGAGATACTCATCAGTTTTTAAAGAAATAAGACATTTAATTAACTTCATCATAGTGTAGATAACCAAACTGGGTATTTCATCATTTCCATACTCTGTGCTACTTTGAATTCCTCTCATCACCTTATTTTGTAATCTTTACTTTTTTTTTTTCTTAGTAGAATTAAGAGGAAATGCTTGCAGAGGAAACAACCATTTAAAGCATAGTGGAGGGGCGACCAGGTGGCTCAGTCAGCTAATTGGCTGCCTTCAGCTTGGGTCAGGATCCTGGAGTCCTGGGATGAAGCCCTACATCGGGCTCCCTGCTGAGCAGGGAGTCTGCTTCTCCCTCTGCCCCTCCCCCTGCTCATGCTCACATGCTCTCTCTCTCTCTCTCTCTCTCTCTCAAATAAATAAATAAAATCTTTAAAAAAAAACATAGTGGAAATCACATTGCTTTATGGTTGAGTTTTTCTTTAAAAATTTACTTTATATGGGCGCCTGGGTGGCTCAGTTGGTTGAGCGACTGCCTTCGGCTCAGGTCATGGTCCTGGAGTCCCGGGATCGAGTCCCGCATCGGGCTCCCTGCTCAGCGGGGAGTCTGCTTCTCCCTCTGACCCTCCCCCCATCATGTACTCTCTCTCATTCTCTCTCTCTCAAAAATAAATGGATAAATCTTTAAAAAAAAAAAAAAAAAAAAAAAAAAAAAAAAAAAAAATAAAAATTTACTTTATGCAGTTTACTTTTATTCTTATAAGTAAAACTTAAGAGGAATGTGTTTCCCACACTTGAGGCTCAACGAGACAGCTTCAGTCCACCTCACATTTATATTTAGTCGGGCATGTAAGTTGATGTTGTTGTGATTTATAAATATGATTTAATAAGCCATTTGGTAAATGCCATGACTGTGTCATACCAGAGCCAAAATATTTTATATATCAAGGAATCAGTGTGGGGAAACTATTGAGACTTAACACTTCCCTGTTTAGTTCATGGGGATATTTTGTAGTACTTACAATTTGATGGCTATTCATTATCAAGTTTTGTGGCTCAGAGATGGCCTAACATTTATGGTTTCTTTCTGTTTTCATGTATTTTATTATTAAAGATCGCTTGTTTAGATGGTAGATTTCTTTGCTCAGTGGCACTTCCAGAGAAAGGATCTGTACTTGTATTAATATTTAAACAAAAATATGCTGTGTGTGTTGCTAAGTTTTTAGGCATTTCATGGGCAAATAATGATTAATTAAGATTATGGTGTTTTCTGTGATGTATTATGATATATTAATTTACCTTCCCATGTCCAGGGCACATTGATTTTGAATATTAAAAAAGAGCTACACCTATTCATTCATCATATGTGTTCTGAGTGACTGCTCTTGTTCTGGGTACTGAATACAAATAATCAATAAGATAATATCCCAGCTCTCTGAGAGCTCATAGTCTAGATTATTAATGACAATACAATCTTATATTATGACAATAGAGTTATTACTTTTTTTTTAACAAATGTTTTGGGAACATAAGAGGTAGGAGAGAGAGATTAGCTTTTACCCGGGGAAGGGGCACATGGGCAGTTGGGACAATACAGATGAGTAATGATTCATCAAGACAAGAAGATTAAAAATGATTTTCCAAACTGAGAGGACATTATGTGTGGAGCATGGGATGTGACAAAGTATGGCACATACTTCTTAAAGTTTGGTGACTGGAGGGTATGTAAAAGAATGGCAGCAGTAGGAGTAAGAAGGTAATTTGGGAACAGGTTATGACAAACCTTGTGTGCCTTACTGAAGAATTTGTAAACCCCATTCTGTAACTAATGGGGAGTCATTCAAGATTTGTAAGTTAAGAAGCAAAGTGGATAGAGTTGTATTTTATAGTAAGGTAGAGGAAGCAAAGGAGAGGAGAGATGGAGTCTGGGTCTTTCAGATATATTAAGGTATCTTAAAATAGGAACTAGAAAAAATAAATAGGGAGAAATCAAGACTAGATAAATTGATGGTAGTGATCATCAGCATATAATTAATAATCAAAATCATGTGAGTAAATATGGGGATAAAGTGTTGCACAGTGGGAAAGAACATGGACTCAGATACCTGGTTTCCCAGCTGCCACTTTCCAGCTATGTGACTTTGGGCAAGTTATTTTACCTCACTGTACCTCAGTTTCTTCTTTCAGAAAATGGGGATAAAAATTGTCTACCTTATGGGGTGCATGGCTGGCTCAGTTGGTAAGCATGGGACTCTTGATCTTGGGGTTGTGAGTTCAAGCCCCACCTTGGATGTAGAGATTACTTAAATAAGTAAACTTAAAAAAAATTGCCTACCTTATAGAGTGGCTGTGAGGATTGAATGAGTTAATATAGTGTTGCTTATTATTATTGTTACATGCTATTATTTAGGGTTGAAAATAGATGTTTTGTTTTTCCCCCATGAAGTGTTCTGTTAAGGAGGAAGAGATGGCTGATCAATAGAAGGAAAGAGTTTTGTAAGATGAGAGAGATTGGGTTATGTTTATCAATTAAGAAAAAGCAGCCAATAGAAAAGTTACTCAAGGCACAAGTGATTGAATAAGATCCAGAAGATATGGAAATGATTGTGTGCAGAGCACAGGTTGGTGGGTTAGATCTAGGCAGAAGAATATAGTTATGTTTAGAAATGAGAAACGGAATGATAAAGGACTATCCATCCAGTAGCTGCTATTTTGCTCTGTGATCTTAGAGGCAAAGCCATCTCCCTCAAATGAGTAGAGATGATGGAAGTAATTAAAGGATTTGAGGAGAATTTCAAATATTTGGAACGATCTCTTAGGAGAAAGGAAAAGGGGACTGAGGATTGCCAAACTGCCCAGAGCCCATGTGTGGTTGGAAACCAGAAATTTGAAAAGGAGACAATCTTTCAAACTTAATTTTAGTTAAATTGAAAAGAAAATTAAGGATATTTGATAGTAAGATCTCTCTTTTAGGAAGTTACTTATATCGAAGGTAAGTAATAAATGTATTTTATTATGGAATATATAAATAAAGCATTTCAGAAATTATTACAGACAATAACTGCTAAGTAAAATTTCTATGAGAATCACCCTCTATACTTCGGAGGGGAGAATGCAGCATTACTATGCATTTAAACAAATACAGCTGCTCAAAGACAATATTTTCTGGGCAACAAACAACAGATGATGCAGTCACTCTTTGATGGTCACTTAATGTATCAGTGATGAAAGAATCACATGCCAGAAAACAATTTATAGGGTGCCTGGGTGGCTCATTTGATTGAGCGATGGCCTTCGGCTCAGGTGATGGTCCCAGAGTCCTGGGATCGAGTCCCACATCGGGCTCCCTGCTCAGTGGGGAGGCTGCTTCTCCCTCTCCCCCTGCTGCTCCCCCTGCTTGTACTCTCGCTCTCTCTCTCAAATAAATAAATAAAATCTTTTAAAAAAAAAGAAAACAATTTATAGAACCAAATGAATAGTCCTCCCACCCTAGCATTAGTAATGAGACTAAGTAGACATAGATGCCTAGACTGCCCACCTAAATGAATTAAAAACAAAATGAGACATCCACAAATAAGTTAAATAAATGTGTGCATAACAAAGTTGCAGTTTTTCTGTATTATGTAAGTTGTTTCAAGAGTTATTTCATTAGTTTTTTTCCAAATATTCCTTTTTAAGTGTTTCTCCTATATTTTATTTTAATTTTTTTAAGATTTTATTTATTTGATAGAGAGAGAGACAGCGAGAGAGGGAACACAAGCAGGGGGAGTGGGAGAGGGAGAAGCAGGCTTCCTGCTGAGCAGGGACCCCGATGTGGGGCTCGATCCCAGGACTCTGGGATCATGACCTGAGCCGAAGACAGACAATGGCTCAGCCACCCAGGTGGCCCCTATATTTTATTTATTAAACATTTTTTAGCATGGAGAGTAATCTTTAGAATACTTTCACTTAGTATACATTAATTTATATTACAAAGGATTATTAAATAACCCCAATGTCAACTACTCACTTTTTTTTTTAACTTGTGAGAGATTGAGTGCTTATAGTTTGGACTCATAAATAGAAAACAATCAAAACTCTGGGAGATTATTTGTCAATAAAGGGAGAGAGATTGGAAATAGAAATGCAGAGACTCTGATATTTTGTTTCATTTCTTCTCACTCTGGTAACTACCCAAAGTCTCATTTAATGCTTAACTTTTTTTCTTTTTTAACTTTTGATTGACAAAAATTTCAAGCATGTATAAAAGTAGAGAGAATAGCATTATGAATCCCCACGTAGCTGTCTCCAGCTTCAATAATTTTCAACATAGAATGCTTCACTTAACGTGTACAGATTCCTGTGATGTCTTGGTGCCGATATGATAATTAGCTGTATCTTAATTATAAACATAGAAAAACCCATAGTAGCATCTAAAATTAAACATCAGTTTGCATAAACAGGCTTTGAAGGAGTAAGTTTCCTGCTCCCACCCCCCAGTCCTCTAAGTGAGCATTTTAAAGCTATTGTTTTCCAGTTGGGGCCATTAAAGCATCATAATTCTAGGTTATTTATCAAATGAGAGATTAAAGTCAAGTTAAGAATATCTACTAACTACATGATAAGAATTGGACTTATTTTGGGAATGCTAAACTTAGATTAGTTAAGGTCTGGCTTGAGAGCATCTTTGACCCATTGAATAATCCTCTTACCCTGATTATGAAAACTCTTGAGAACTATTTTAAAATATAGCCACTCTTAAAAGTACATGAACAAAATTTAAATCAGAATAGCTTTCTACTTTTCTCCAGAAGATAAATGTAGTAATTTGAGTTTCTGAGGTTCCTTAATGAAGGAACAAAAATACGATTAGAATTCTATTTTATGGTTAATTTTTGAGGAACACATTTCACTGTATTTATTTGAAAACAAACAA